>NW_010422808.1:27127-33498 GCF_000710305.1 Buceros rhinoceros silvestris | reverse complement strand
TGATTGCGGAGTTTTTCCACGCATCAATGGCAGAATGGCCTCTATTGCAAATAAAGGTCTATCAGTCCTTATCATACTGAGCTATTTCGATCAAATGTTAGGGGGCTAGGTAGGTTCGATCAAACTGAGGCTAATGTTGATTTTATATCAAATTGGAGGAAAAAATACTATTTTTTTTAAAAAAACCAAAACCACCTTGTTGCTAAAACGTCTTCCAAAAATGTACTGCTGTATACTTTTTATCATCTCAATCATTCTTCTGTGAAATACCTGATGATAAACAATTTTAGAACAATACACTCATTAGCACAAAATGCATTAAATAAGTGATTCTAATTGCAGTTGCAGATATTAAACATGCATGATGTCTAATTCAGAATGTGAGGATTTAAAAATGCTAATTAGAGATTAGTGAATACTCATGCAGCAATATCTTAGCTAATCTAAGTAATCTATTCAAATCAGATCAACATAAGAGAAAGAGGAATAAAGACAAAGAATAAAAACCCTATTTGCTGCCATGAACTGAATTAGCAATCAAGACAGATTCATTTCAAACTTCATTAGATAGCCATATACTATTAGATTACTTGGAGTGATATTTGTACTTTATAGGACTTCTTCATAGCCTTATACAACTTTTCTAAGAATATTTAAATGTAAAATAATTTTCTGTGAATATAAATCTCTTTTAAAGTGTACTAGGGAGTTAATGGCTAGTAACTAATTTTGCTCAAGCATATAAACAGACTTTATAACAGTTTGTTAGCTAAAAACTCCTTATATACAGCTTTTTTTAAAGATGACTCCTTTTAGGAAACAGCCTCTGCTGATGAAAATGGTGCTCATGTAGGGATACTCTCTTTGAGTTTAGATAGCCATAAGAAAATGACTGAAGTACTGAGAAAGTAGGCGGACAAAATTGTCTGTGCTTTTATGGTATCTGTCATTAGCCCAGTAACTTGGTTTGAAACTTGCTTGGTGTTTTTGTGCTTTTGTTCATCCTTGTTTATGAGAGATGACAAACTTTGCTATTGCCTGCAGTGCAAGCAGAGACAGTCCACAGACACATTACTTTGATGAAAACATGACATTAAGTGCTGTCCAGGTCAGTGTAGAAGTTTCTACTTGTGTCTCCTCCTTTGTGCTGAACCTTTTGTTGTTGTTGTCTTTGAGTAGGCAACAGGGTCTTCTCATGTGCCTTCCTCCCACATGCATAGTAGTCCAGTCCAAAGCAATCTTTCTTGCCGTGTTCTTGGATACTTACACTATGGTGGTTGTTGCAGATAACAGAAATTGTACTTTATAGGGGAAATCAGAAGGCCATACTGTGTTATGGAAAGCAGTAATATGAAGACATATTGCATTATTTTATTGGCTCTTATCTGTACCATAACCAAATTTTGCCTGCTTGTTAAGGTTGCTGGAGGGTAATCTTCTGAAACTACAAGTTAGTCTATGTATAAGCAAATTGAGGTTAATGTATTCAGAGAGCACCCTAAACAGATTTAATGCTACCCATAATTTAGATCAGAATCAGCTAAAGATGTCTCCAACTTAGTTGTACAAAGGGAAAAATAACACTACTTAAAGGATTTAAGGTAACTCAGGTTAATGTCTTACCCTTCATTAATAGGTTATGACATGATACCAGTTCTCATGAGATAGCTGGACAGGTTTTTGATTAATGTTCACTATGATGCTTATCAGAGTTCATCTGTCTTGATTCTGTGGAATCCCACTCTATGGGTGCAGGCTCTGGGCTGGAACCCTAAACACTTGTAGTCTTTGTTATGAAAAACGCTATCCTTGATCATTCAATCCTGCTCTCAAGGTAGAAGAAAATCTGGTATTACTTCTACATGACTCGCATTCTGACCTTATACTATTTTTGGAATTTCAAATGCCTGGGAGCAGGGGGTGTGGAATCCTACTCTGAGAGCCAAGCAGTTGCTGAAATAAAACCATATTTTTTTCACTCCTGCAGTTTCACACTGAAGGATTAAAGTATTACACCTGCTTGTAGTCCAGCAGTGTATTGTCACTCTTATAATTTGTATAGCTCTGTTAAAATAAGGTTTAAGTTACAAACACAGTATATGCTAAGTAAGGAACTATCAAAGTTGTAAATAGTCACAACAATATTTTGAAAATACTTTTTTAACGCAAGTTCAAGGCATTTTAAGTAGAGTTCAAATGTAGAATACAAGTAGTGTTTGAAACAGTTAATAGGTAACTGTGATTCACTTAGTCAATAGTGCTTTTGTAACAGGAAGAAGCCTGCAATTTATGCCATGTAATACATATTTGGACTAGGGATGTATGATTAACATAATCATTCACTCAGTCACCATTGTTCTGTGCAAGTTCAGTGGAAAATTCTTGATGTCAGCTGAGTGAATAGGAGTACTTTAACAACTTATGCAGCATAGCAAAAGGTCAGGCAGAGTATTTCTTCCATTAACTACTTTAAATTTAAAACTTTGTCTTTGAACTTTACATCCCTGGGTCAACCTTGAACTTCCTCTTGTGCCTTCATTGTGTGTAGCTCATGTAAGAAACATGGTGAAGTGAATGACGAAGTGAGCTGATGCAACGCAAAATAAGGGTCTATTCACCAGTGGTTCTATGTCCGATACACTCAACAGAAAGAACCCAATTGCATTACGCAGGGTAATGCTTCTTTACACACATGCTAACAGTATTTCTAATGGAAGTTTTATGTGACTGGATCTCTACACTTTAAAATTAACTCGCTTGGATAACATGCTAAATAGAAAGTGATTTTGGTCACAGATCTCTAAAGGCTAAACCAGCCTGGAGAGATTAATCGATTACTCCCAAGTATAGGCTTCTGCTTGCTCAGAGGGTCATCTGTCCCCTTTTCAAACTTCCCCATTGTCTTGAGTGACACTTCTCGTAACTACCTCACAATAAAAGGTTATGAGTGAAAATGTTTTGGGGATTTGCTTGTTTTGGAAGAAAAACAAAAAGTTGAAACAGGTCTCTAAAAAGGTCAGTGTCATTTTTCTCACGCTTTACAAGATTCTTATTTCATGAAAAGTGAAGATGGCTTTGAATTCAGGATCCCAACAGCTGTAAGCTGGTTATGGTTAAGAATGTAAAAATCCAAGCTGGAGCTGGTCAGATGAAAATGGTAGTAACCTACTGCCTTTATATGTCCCTCAGATTTTGCAGGTATCCCATGTATGATGCTGTCTGTACCCACACAGCTTAGTAAGGCTTTGTAACTTTGGTGTCCTTGCTTTACTGCAGCAAAGGTGTTACACGGTTGCTTTTTTCTTTTCTGGCTTTAATGGGCTTGAGCATGTGGTTCTGCGGCCCCCTGGCAGTGATGACACTCTGCTGCTGGCTCTTCCCTTCACAGGGTGAGAATGTTGCAAATAACCAACTGATTGGAAAAGCCTTTTTGAAGCTCGGCAGAGTAGTTGAATAATAGTTTACAGGAAGCTTTTTTTCCCCTAAAGCAGTCACTAGAGCATTACAGAAATCACCCAGGTGCTATTGTCTTCCTGGGACCCTGAACAGGAGGCTACCTGTGCGAGAGCTTTTTCAGAGGGTAGAAATGCAGCTCTTAGGTTTTGGGGTATTGTTTTTGTGGGGTTTTTTCTTCACATCCGTATTAAGGAATTACTTAATGTTTGGATAAATTTGAACCTGTCAGGTTCTCTACCGCCTTGCTAATGGCTGCTGCTTGGGCACGGCTCCAGCAAATACTATGTAACTGCGTGGATTGTGGACTGAGAATTATGTAAGTGAAAATTTTGACTAATTGCAAAATTGCCTCTGGACTTTCTAATAGCTCTCAGTGTCTCTTTCTTCATTGACTTTCTACCAGTTCTGTTTGACTTTTGAACAAAGTCTTTATTCTCAATTTGATGGTAGCATAATTCAGTCCAAATAAGCGTGGGGTTTTTTCCCCCTGTCATGAAATGCTAACAAAGTAGTGAGGGTCATAGCTTTACAGAATACCTGTACAGATAAACTCCCCAATGGAGACTGAAGGGCTTTCAAGATTAATATAGTTCAGCTTAAAAGAAATATAATATTTCTGAAATGTAGGCAACTCAGCAACTGGGTCAGAGAACATAAATTCAGAAGTCAAATAATCATTTTTATCTGCTCTCTGTGCCTTTACAGGTGAGAGGCTATTTTCAGTCTTGGTTTCAGGCTACGCATTAACTTGATCTGCAGTGAAGAATTTCCTTTTAGTCCCTAGAAAATTATTAGCTGCCTTTGAGACAAGGCTGTGGATTTTCTAAGTGTTTCTATTTCTCCAGCTACTTGTGGGTAACACCTTGCCATCTAAATATCTCTCCCTTTGTATACTCATAAGTTCCCCAGGAGCAGTCCTCCCTTCTTTCCAAGGACTCCACTGGGACTCGCCTCCCTTCTTAAAGGAATGCTATACAAACTGAGGTAAAAAAACAGAGTACCCATGGCACCTACCCAGATGTTACCAGTTGGTAGATTTGTTGTAATAAAGGCATCTATTTACAGCATCAGATGAATATATTCCAATTTCTGTTGTCCTCAGTGTGCTAAAGGTAACTACGGGTGTTTATTGAATGATTACAAAGGACTGTTCTTAATTTCAAGTACTTGCCAGTCACCTTAGCAACAGCACTAGCCTTGAACAAAATGGAAAAAGAGACATGAGTTAATATGGCAGATGAACAAGCAGTAAGTTGTAAACTGCATTTCCTGTTACACGCAGGTTCAGTCATCTGGGTAACTTACGTGAATGGTTGTTAGAATCTGTGATCATCAAGGCTGAGTCCAGTTTAGTACGTCTCCTTGCTTACAGAAAAATGAAGCTTGATTTAAGCAAAATTGTTATTTTTAGAATAAAGTCTTTTTTATCAAACTGTCTTAATACTGTATGATTTGTAAGAAAATGCTGTTCACAGCTGATTACTTTCTAAACTTAAGCAGTGGAAGAAAAACAGCCCATCTTTAAAGAGGGGGGGAAAAAGACAAATCAGTATAAAGAACAATTTACTAGATGGAATTGCACTATATATGATCTCAGTAAACTGCTTTCAATCCCTATCAATTAGTTTTACAGGACACAAGACTATAATATTAAAGTTACATAGCCAATGCACTTAATTTCCAGCACCAGCAGGAGCTTCAGCTCTTGTTTTCCTTCAAGTGTGGTTGACCGTGTTTGAATTGACATTTCCTGGGTCTGTGTTTTTCAGTAAGAAATTTTTGGCAACGATATTAATTGCCTTTCTGCTGAAAGAGTATGTAAAAACAGAATTCAGAATTCCTCAGAGTACAATATAAGCTTCTGTGGTAAGTTTTAGTGGAGTTGCATAATATTAATTGTCATAGAGCCTTAGCTTTTGGCAAACTGCTAAATCTGAGGAAGATATCTAAATCAAGATGCAGAGGTAAAGACTGGTGTTGTAACTAAATGCTACAACATTAGGGTAAAATAGTCTTTGGCTTTTTTCATATATAGCTTTAAACAACAAGGAACATGTCTTTGTCTTTTGAGTCTCTAATTGAAGTTAGCATTCTTCAGTGTTTTGTGATAACTTTTTACAGCCTTCATTCAGGATATCAATCCTACAGTGTGTTTACTAAGCTAATATTTCAAACAGTAGTGAGAAAAGTAACATGGCTTGCGGGTGTTGCCCCGAGGAATGCTCTCTGTAAAGAGGCTATCGCCAGAGAAAGGGAGACATGAACTACAGGACAGGTGAAGGCTGTATGTGGCACACAGCTGAGTATACTAAGAGTATGCTCTGTTCTGACACTAGACATTCTCAATAAAGCATAAAGATCCTACCAAAATATTTATCACCTCTGGAGATTCTAAAGAGTTTAGTACTTTAAAATGTGTTTTGAGAGATCTAGTAACCTGCTGCGTAAGTGTTTTGCTGAGGCTATAGTTGTATTGATGGGGAAACTTTTCAGTAAAAGGAACCAGAAGCAGGCTTCAGATATAAAGTAGCTTATTTAACTGCCTTGGAATACATAATGTCAAAATGAAGGAATATGCTGCTAGAATGCTCAAAATACTTGCTTGACTGCTTATGGTAATACCAACTTATTTGGAATAATTTTTCCCATTTTCAGGGTTCCTTATTTCTTTTACTTATGCCAGTTTTACAAGAGTATTAAACCACTAATCTGTAAATCTTCTTAGAGCTGCACTCTCTTCTGTTTCAGTTTAGAAACTAATGCTGTGTAGTAAGAGCTGTGAAAATATAGGAAATGTAAATGGCATCCCCAGTGCTGGAGGAAGCAATGTGTGGAGTGTTTGACTTAAGCTAATTTACATTAGTAAGGACTCAGGAGGCTCTTACTAATGCTGTGTTAATTTAATGTCAAAGCAG
>NW_010422808.1:2911-27019 GCF_000710305.1 Buceros rhinoceros silvestris | reverse complement strand
GAATGGGAATAATTAAGTGACTGTTGTCCTTTTTGCCCTCTACCTGATACTTCCAGATTCATGTTTTCACTGGACATTTGCAATGATGGAATTTTGTTTGAAGTAAAACACTGGACTGGTACTGGCAGGGGTGGTGGTGTCTCTTTTCACAGAGCTACTTACACGGACCACACTAGTGGCCCCATCCTCTGCTATTAGAACTGTGCCAAACAAAGACAGCAGCCTCCTTCCCTTACTTCCAAAACAGTGCCAAATCCTAAACCTCAATGTGACTGGACTGCTCCCAGGTACATCTGTTTTTTCTAGCCTATCTGTATCTCTTGTGTCTTTGGTATCTCATGGCACTCCATCCCCTCCCTCCAATGATAATGTCATACCAAAGGACTTTGCTATTGCACTGTCCCCCAAGCATCGATGTGCCACCCCCAGGTTTATCTCTAGTGATCCTGCTTTCATCCCTTTCCCCCTTTAAACCCAGTTTAAAGCTTTTTCAATGAGCCCTGCCACCTTCTGTGCTAAAATCCTTTTCCCTTTGAGACAGATGTACCCTGTCTGTCTCCAGCAGGTCTGGTGTCAGGTAAACAACCCATGATCAAAAAAAACCAAAGTCCTGCTGGTGCCACCAGGCTGGGAGCCACGTGTTCTGATGGGTCTTCCTGCTTCTTCTCTCATTGTTGCCTGCAGCTGGGAGGGTAGAGGAGAAGGCCACTCCTGCTCCTGATCCCCCAACCAGTCGTCCCAAGGCCCTGCAGTCTCTCTTGATTGCCTTTGGATTTCTTGTTGTGAGTTCATCGCTGCCTGCCTGAACAGTCAATAATGGATAATAACCTGAGGGCTGTTCCAGGGTAGGAAGTTTTCTTGCCACATCTTTATCCCAGGCCCCAGGGAGGCAGCAGACTTCCCTAAGCAGTGGGTCTGGTCTAGGTATTAGGCCTGCTGTTCCCTTCAGAAAGGAGTCACCTATCACGATGACCTGTCTTTTTTTTCTTTATGGTTGTGGTTTTGATACAGGATGTGGGCTGACCTAACTTCTGTGATGCTTCCAGGCTAGAACAAGTGCTGCCTTCATTAATGTTCGGTACCAGGCTGTGCAACAGGCACCTGTTGCACAAGGGCACCTGGGAAGGTGGGGTTGTTGCTGAGGGGATGAACCTGCTGTGCTGGGTGGGAACTTGTTGCCATTGATCCCCCTCCTTCAGGTCCCTGTGTTCAGTCTCGTGGAGAGAGGACACAGAATTCTCCTTATGTACCTTGTCTGCCTGTTGGGCCTGTCCCAGGGAAGGCAGGATGTGGTTCTAGTAGTTTCTCTCCCTCTCTCTCTTTCTCTCTCACACTCCTTGATGCTCCTCAACCTGCTCACCCTCTCCTGGAGCTCTGTCACTAACCAGGGTTGTTCCTCTACCTGGGCACACCTCCCACAGGGGTGCTCTCAGCTGCCTCCTGTACCGGTGTCACAGCAGGGCACACCTTGCAGCCCAGCACCTGGGTGGCTGCATGTTCCCACCAGAGCTCTGTCTGGGGAGCTGCCTCAGTTGTGGTGGGTGCAGAGCTTAGAGAGGTGATGGACTTCTGCCAGGTAGAAACCATGGCTCCCTGGTCAGAGCAGGCAGAGCTTTCCGAGCCCTTCTTATGAGCACTGCCTGTTTTCCCACTCTGGTCACTCATACTCCCCAGGGGCTTTTTTTGTAGGTGTGGGTGGGGTCACCATTGCCCTAGCAACACCCACGTATTGTCAGCAGCTCCCACGAGAGCTGCTGGCTCCTGGTGGTTCTCACCACTTTCCTGGTGTTTCCTGGCCTCAGATAATCCTCAGGAAAACCCCTGTACACTGAGATCCGCTGCAGACCAGGCCAGCTCGTGAACAGATCCCCTCAGTGACTCATGATCAAAGGATAAAACTCTTAGGTCTTGATATCTGGTTTATGAAAAAATAAAAGTTCTCTTTGGAAGAGCAGTATGTTTCTATTGGCATTGACCTTTTATGGCTCTCACTGTAATAGTGAGAGAAGCCATCTTGTATTTTGTAATAACAGGTTATGAAACCCTGCTCTGAATAGGTACATCGTCTGCTCTGGGAGTTAGCAGCTATTGTTTACCAAGTACTGCATTTAAGTTAGAGTAGGACACTTGCAGCGATGGTGGAATGTGTCCTAGGTATGATCTCCCCCAAGGCAGTTTGAAGATAAAAATCTGAGTGTGAAAGATTGGCTGTGTTGAACAGAAAATACAGTTCTCAGTTCACTTGCTTAGTCCACAGTCTTAAAAAATAATCAGGTCTTTGTAAACATGAAGCTTACAGATGTTATAATTAGATAATGTTGAAATGCACATGATTTTACTGTTCCTAAGGTTTAGGGTTTTTAACATTTTTCTGGATGTTTCGTATGGGCAATAATCTCAGCTAGAACAGATACAGTGTGAAGTTTGGCTCAAAAGATTTTTGGGCGAAAGTGGTTTCTGTTTTACTGCTTTCATTCTAAACTTAAGTTAGAACACTCAGATCAAGAACAGAAAATTATACTGGGTATTTTGTTTTCTTTTGGTTAAGTCTTGGAGTTGGGCCTTTGAAGGTGGAAAAATACGAGGATGATAGTAAGGGTCAGAAGTCCCTTAATATAGAAATCTCTTACTGTATAAGGTGCTCCAAATCTCTTGTAAACTGTTCTATCATGTTTCTCTAAGTTGCTGCTTCTGTATAAAATTCGTTATTGGCCCCTTTAAAATAAGAGCAGTTTAAAAAGCATTAAATCTGTGAGATTTCCTAACTGGAATCCTTGTGAATTATCAGCAGTCTTGTGATCCTGAATTGCAAAATATTACCATATATTCTTTGTAGGGGTTCACTGCTTTCTCCTTGATATGAAATGGCAGTAAAAGTAGTGTGGTCTGAAACTTTTTCAGAGGTCACAGGAAGGGTATTTGCAAAAATGTTTCCCTTATGTTCCAAATATCATCTTTTTGCCTTTCTCCAGCTTTTCCCTCATTATAATAGGATAATTTAAGATATGCATCTGTTACCTTTTTGTTTTCGTGAGAATTTATTATAATGCTTGCATTTCTAACCTTCAATTTATATTCTGTTTGTGTCCTACTGAAATTATTTCCTACTGCACGCATTATCCAGTTCAGTTTTATTATTGTGCCCTTTTCAATTCACTAAGGACACCTTTACATTCTGACAGAAACATAGTTCTTTAAAACAGAGATGACCTAAATCTTAAGGAGAAATGTAGTATCATTTCCCAAGAAAATTTCTGTTTCATTCTGTGATCTTGGAAGATCATTCCGAAGTATCACAGATATGAAATTGTTATGAAATGAATTTCCCATGGAAGTGACCTCTCACCCAGGAGAGATTAAACATTTGCTTTTTATGTGTCATGCCTTCCAAGTGAGAATTATACCACAGCATACTGGAAAAATATATTGGGACATACTATTTTACATTTTACTGGGTTGGACAAAGGACACTAGAACTTATTTAAAATACATGAAATAATTTCTATTTGTGCTAGTATCTATGAATGTAATGTGCTGTCAAAAAAATAATACAAGTAACACTGGGAAATTACTTGACTAACAAATATTCAAGATTGCCAAGATTTTGCAATATCAGTGCAGACAACAAAATTAATAATAAACTTAATTTTGCTTCTTTGGTTGTTCATTATAATAGAGTTCAGTACTGTGATTATGGGAAAGTATTTTTCACACGCCTTTCTGATTTGGTCTGCAGAAGAGAGTCCTTCCCCAAACCAGTCTATGACCCTAAACTGCTTTCTGAATGGCACTTGAACCTTGTTTGATACTGGAGGGTTGTTGGGGTTTTTTTGGTTGTTTTGTTTGCCTTTTTTTTGGTGGGGATGTGGGGGTGGGTTTGAGTTCCCTGTGATCACAATGTCTGATTCCAAATTAACTGTTTCCAAAGGGAATGTCTTGCTATCCTTGTGGCATAGGTTGGGAGGCAGGAGGAAATTTAGGTTAGAAATACCATGTAATTGTAGGTATCTGGATTCAGTTGTGGTTTTTTAGTATTCAGAACACTGATTTGCTTGAACTCAGCTGAGACAGGTAATGCTTAAAGTCTAATGCATAAAAGTGCTGAAGATCAGATCTCACACCAAGAGGAAGGAACACAAAATAAAAGTTGTTCTTGCTGCCCTTTGAACAGAGTCACTGAGACTAGTTTAAGAGCTGGGTAGCCTCAGTCACTTACTCTTTGTGGGAACAGAGTTTGCTTACAAACTGGTTGTTACCTGATCTATCTTGTAGTTAACCTGATTGAGCTACTGCTGCACTTTTTTCTTTCAAAAGTGAATTGGTTCTTGTGCACTGAAGTAAAAGTTGTATTTTCTGGGTTTCCTTTCCTTGCTCTCTGTCTAAACATGAAATGAGTTTTGAAAGTGTTGCTTAGAAATTAACTAGTATTCTACAGCTTTCTTCATTTTTGAAGATGCCTGAAAGTGCTGAGGCAATAGAAAATGGATCCTAATGCTATGTAGGTTTGCTAGTGATAGCTAATGTTATCCTGCTGTTTATATTCAGGGCAGAAAAGATGTTTGAGAGAACCTCCAAGGTATGAATGGCTTGTATCTAAACACTAGCATTTTGGTTGTTGTTGGACACCTGTCCTGATTCTGCTGTTGTAATAACTGATGTAGATTATGGCAACCTGAAACAAAACTGGGGGATTTAAACAAGAATAGAGTGAGTGGGAAATTGGGAATTTGAGGAACTTCTTGTCAAGCATAATTTGAGGTTATGGAGCATAATTATGGAAGTGCTTGTTTTGATTCTACTTGCTTTGAGAGGTCATATATTCATAATTACTTTGTGCTAGTATTGCTGAATTCAGTGTTATATGTACTGGAACTTTGTGATCTGAGGGCAGGACACAGTATAGGGCTGCTTTTTCCCCCAAGTACAGAATTGTTTCAGTAAAACTGGGAAGAAAAGTTGTTTAATATATCAAGAATCTTTTTGCTAACATAATTTAACATTCAAATCATCTCTTGGTAGTTTGAAATGTATATTTTAAGCTAAAAAGGTCCACTAGAAATAAGTGGTATTTAACAAAATTTGAAGATAGATTATATATACCTAAATTATGTGTACCTGAAACTTGTTGGTTTTCCTCCTATTTGCTTTTTTGTTTTTCCTATTCCTGTTCTGGTCACTAAGATCACTAAGTCAATCACTCTTACTGGTATGTCCACTATAAGAGGGAAAATTTCTACTGATCACCAAAATGTGAGACTATTCGTTTGTTAGTTTGGGTTATTTCTTAAGAAGAATTCCCCACATTGTAAGGGGTTGAATGAAAGAGACAGGGAAATGAAGTTTAGGTTTATAAACACGCGTCATTATTGTTGTCTTGCCTTTGCTCATTAAATCTATGCAAAACAGGCAGATTTTGTCACCAAGTAAAATTCCATAGAAACTAAAGGTGCTAAGTGCCATTGTTGCCATGTATTTGACTGAGGTGTGAGATGCAGACATTATTAGAACATAGTTTGGTGCATTCATAGTATTCCAAAATGTATGTAGATTGTGAAGAAACTCTAACAATAATGTAATTACATTTATTCAAGGGAAGCAGTCTACATTTTCTGAATGCTTTTCATTTGGTAACTTACGTGCAAATTCAGAACTATACAAAATCATACACAATTAATGCTATTTTATTTACAGTATTTATTGGAAGTAAACCAGAATTTTTTTCCTCTGAGGTGCTCCCTGTTTTTCTGAATTTCATTAAGTGAGACTCTTGACACAATTACTGAAGTAGAATTTAAAATCAGTCCAAATTCATTAGCAGTATAGACAGATATGACCTTGAGAAAAATTATTCTCCCTCATGCTTTGGGAAAACTTCAGGACTGTTAAAATGACTGTGGAAACAGGTGAAAGATAAATGGAACTCATAATCGACACCTATTTTTATGATAAGCAGGTGTGTAAGATTCTGCATTTGCTAGTCTATGAGTTGCTGAAGAAGCCCAAACCCTGGCTCTTAAGCATCTTTACTTTTTTTCCTGGGCGAAGCGTCAATAATTTTACATCTTTTTTACTCTGCCTTTAAGAATTACTATGTAGTTAGCTGAGTAGCGGTGTTAAAAAGAACTGTGTACCTTTCCACAAAGCTAGCTGAATCCCCAGACCATCTTTGCCCTATTTTGGACACTTTCCAATTGGCAAACATTTCCTTTGCACTTTGGGTGCAGAACTGGACACTTTTTTGCATACAACTTCATAAGCACCAAACAGAGGGGGGTCACATCTGTGCTCTTGCTGCCCTTTATGTGGCTAGTGTTCACTGCTGGTAGGATGAATTTGAATTGCATTTGGTTGTCAACTTGTCTGTTTCTGCAGTGTTTGCTGGCTAGCTGGTTTATACTGGTCCACAGGGATAGACTTGGGCAGAGAACTTTTGCCTTTATTCAAGAAATTCTTGTCCAACCATTTTTTACAGCATGTGTTTCCTGTGAATTGCCGCCTTTCCCTCCAGCATATCAGTTGCTCTCCCTGTTTTGGTGTCACCTGCAGACTTGATGAGGGTGTAATGAGGTAATTTATCCTGTTTGAGTCATAGATTGTGTTGATGAAGAGCACTGGTCCCTTCTTTGGGCAAGTATTGAAACTTAGGAACACTACTCAGCTGACTGCTAGACAGGCATTGAAATGTTGTCTTGAATGTCACCATTCTCTGAACCTGACGATCTCAGTTTTCTCCTGACCTCGCAGACTGCCTCTTCAATACAGATCACATCAGTTTGGCTACAAAGACACTGTAATTGAGAATTTTGAAATATTTTATTGAAGTCAAAGTAAGCAATAAAAAGTAACTAGCTGCTTTGCCCTTAGCTAGTTAGTGATAACAGAAAGTGATAAGGTTAGTCAGATACAAGACTTAAGCAACGTAAATATGTGCTGACTGTTTTAGTGTCCTTCATGTGCTTAGAGGCTTTCTGTGTTCTTGGGAATGGAGATGTGGCTAATTGACTGTAGCTTCCCACATTATTCTCCATGCCCTTTTGGGGATATAAGATTAGTCTTTTTGTAGTTGCTTTTTCTAGTTCTGAGAGCTCCTCCTGATCACAGCAGTTTCTCCAAGCTGGTAGAAGAGCCTCCTGATAACTTCAGCCAGGTCACTCTGCACCACTGGATGTTCAGTTAGCTGCTTCAGATCTCTACATGTTCACCTTACTCAAGCAGTCCCTGACTCATTTTTTCTTCTGACCATACCTTTCCTCCCCAAACTCTGCTACAAAGCGCATGGACTTAGGATACCTGCTAGCAGAGCTTGGCACTGAAGACCTCCAGCCAAAGGATGAACTAAGTACAGCAGTTTTCCTTCATTAATAGATCACCCGCCCCACTGAGTACTGAGCCAAAGCTTTGCTTTTCTTTCCTTTTGCTGCAGTGTACACTGGTACCTTTCCATTGCCCCTCACTTATCCTACCAGTTTTAACTCCAGTAAAGTACTGACCTTTCAAATGCTCCTAAAGCTCTTCTTAGTAATAAATACATCACTACCTCTACTTCTATTAGCCTGTCTTCCTGAATTTGAGCTTAGTCAGGCTTCTTTATCCAGCCTGGACACTTTCTGCTATGCTTTCTTGTGCTTAGATCATTTGATCCAAAACTTGACTCCCTTTCTTTGATCTTCAAGAGTAGACTCCTTGAAGCACAAAGATGATCAATCGGACCTCATGACCTCCTCTGTTCTCTGGGCAATCTTCTATTAAACCCTGCCAGCAGTTCCCTGAACAGACTGAAACCTGTTCTTCTGAAATCTGGGGTCTTTCTCCTGCTTTTGCTTTCCTGTCTCTCCTCAAGATCTTATTCTTCTATCTGCAGGTTACAACAGCATAGACTGTCACTGAATATCATCACCCCTAATTAGTTTTTTGTTTGTAGTAGAGCACCTTCCTAGTTGGCCTATCCCATTCTTTCTTGGGGAAAAAAACTTTTGAAACCTTCTGGATTCCTTGTGCTACCTGGTATTGGTTTCTTAGTAGATAATCAGAGTGTTTCAAGTCCTCTATGAAAATGAAGACATGTGACTGAAACATCTTACCACTGTCTGAATAATGCTGTCTATCTACTTTCTGGCTAGTTGCCGCAGCTGTTCATTAACATCATCGCCATCTGACTTCTCACAGATCCTGTTTCAGACTAGCATTCCACAGGAGAGCCCCATGTATTCTAGTTTTTTCCTTACGTAGAATGCAATAATTTTTCTTCCCATTTTCTGAAAAATCTATCTGTCTCACAACTCCATTTGTGAAAACCATTCTGTCTTGCCTTTTGTTTGCCTTATTTTTTGTCAGTATCACATCTGTTCCTTGCCACCATTCTGCTCTTTGAAGATCATTATGCCTTTGTAGAAGTCAAAGCCCTTTGCCAGCTGCAAAGCCATGTGTTGACTGACAGAATATATCTGTTCCTGCTGTAGCCTTTATCCTTGATGTGATTTGATTGAGACTCTCCCATAGTACCAAGTCCTCAAAGCCATATAGTCAAAATCTGTTTTATAAAAATACTACATTATTTATTGATAATACTGTTGCTTTCAAAGAATGAACTTGTCACTTTTAAGCTGCAGATTAGAAAGTCTAATTCTGTTCAGTGTGGTGGTGTTGAAGGTTCTCTGAATTGCTATGAAATAAGTTTAATTTTATGGCTTCTAAAGAACTAAAAAGCCAAGGAAATGAGGTTTGGGAGTTCATGCTAAGTTTCTCATCATTTTATTGTCAAGCTCTAGGGTTTGATCCAACTGGCATTATGTCTTCAAAGTCTCACTTGGGAGGGGCAGGAGGTGTAGAAGCAACCTATGGGCTTTGATTTGCAGAATAAAAATACTTAGGTTTAGAAGAGATTTAATATTGAACAAAGTTGCATGTTATAAATCAAATGAGACCATCAGTGTTAAGAATCAATGAGATATGAATGGAGAGAAGGGAGAGGAAATGTGAAACAACTCATTTGCTGTCAGTCTTAAAGAAGAGCATGGTTTAACCAACGTGATTTCTGGAAGAATAAAAGCAAATAATAGTATGTAATGTATTAAAGGCTGATTACCAAAAAATGACATAAGTGGAGAAATGCTGTATCATAATGGATGTAACCCTTACTCTGCTACTTGTAGAGCTCTCAAAGCAGACCTAGCCTGTTTTCCTGGGTGTCAAACTCACCAAGATGGGTCATAGGAAGAGGGAGGGGACTTGATCACAGAAAGCTTTGAAGATTGAAGGGTGTTTAATTGCCTAAAGGAATATGGGGCTCATGGTGGGATGGAGAAGACAGGCCATTTTGGGTTTGTGTAACAAATACTGTAGAAAATTCTAAGGGGATTGCGGGACTGTGAGAAACTGAATATGTTTAGAGGAGGACCAAAGGTGGAGAGAAAAGGAGGAATTGGGGTGAATTGGGATAACAGCCATAGGAAAATAGAGACAAGTGGAGGCAGGGCAGGAGGAAAAGTTCAGTGTAAAGAGACCTCTAGTCAGTAAGTTTGGCTAAACACTGCATCTGATCAGCAGAGTCTGTTGTATCTGTATGTTATGTGCTATTCCTCTTTTCCTTGGTGAGAGCCCTGTCTGTTTGAGATCTAAATGCTGGTGACTGGAAAGAATGTGAATGTCTCCCTAGGAAACTTCAGTGCTGCATGTGGAAGCAGGGAGAACTTTCCTGGGAAGAGTAGAGGCACATGGCCCAGTTGTGTAGGGATGGGGTCAGGAAGTCTGAGGTGCAGCTGGAGCTGAACTTGGCGAGGGATGCAAAGAGTAATAAGGACTTCCACAGCTATGTCAAACAGAAGAGGAGGGTCAAACAGTGTACCCCACCTGTTGAACACAATTCATAAACTGGTAAGAACAGATGAGGAGGCGGCTAAGGAACTTAAAACTTTCTTGCCCCAGTCTTTACTGACAGCCTCTCTTCCCACAACTATCAGTTGGATGGCTCTCAAGGCAGGGAACTTGAGGAACAAAGCCCCAGGTTTTGGACCACCTGAGGAACATGAACATATGTAAGTCTATGGTACCTGATGATGTGCATCTCAGTCTTGAGGGAGTTGTCTGATGTAGTTTACAAGACACTCTCCATGGTCTTTGAAAATTCGTGGCAGTTGGGTGAAGTCCCTGGTGACTGGAAAAAGGGAAACATTGCATCCATTTTTGAAAAGGGTAGAAAGGAGGACCTTGGGAAATACTGACCTGTCAGCCTCACCTCTGTGCCTGGGAAGACCATGGAGCAGATCCTCCTAGAAGCTCTGCTAAGGCACATGGGAGGACAGGGGGCATGATTCAAGACAGCCAGCATGGCTTCATCTAGGGCAAGTTTTGCCTTACCAAACTAATGGCCTTCAATGACGGCGTGACTACATCAGTGGACAAGGGAAGAGCTATGGATGTCATCTATCTGGACTTCTGTAAAGCCTTTGACATAGTCACTCACAACATCCTTCTCTCTAAACTGGAGAGATATGGATTTGATGGATGGAATGTTCAGTGAATAATGAATAGGTTGGATGGTCACAACCAGAGGGTAGTGGTCAATGGCTTGATGTCCAGCAGGAGATTGGTGACAAGTGGTGTCCGTCAGGGGTCCATACTGAAATGAGTGCTGTTTAATATCTTAATCAATGACACAGACAGAAGGATCAAGTGCACCCTCAGTAAGTTAGCAGATGATACTAAGCTGAGTGGTGTGGTGAACACATCTGAGGGACGGGGTGCCATCCAGAGGGACCTGGACAAGCTGGAGAAGTGGGCCTGTGTGAACCTCATGAGGTTCAACAAGACCAAGTCTGCGGTCCTGCACCTGGGTCAGGACAACCTGTGGTATGAAAATAGGCTGGAGGTTGATGTGATCAAGAGCAGCCCCAAGGAGAAGGACTTGAGGGTACTGGTGGATCAAAAGCTGGACATGAACTGACATTATGCACTTGCAGCACAGAAAGCCAACAATATCCTGGGCTGCATCAAATACAGGGTGGCCAGCAGGTTGAGGGTGGTAATTCTGCTGCTCTACTCCACTGTGAGACCTCACGTGGAGTGCTGTGTCCAGCTCTGGAGTCCTCAGCAGAAGGACGTGAACCTGTTGGAGAGGGTCCAGAGAAGAGCCACACAAATGATCCAAGGGCTGGGGCAACTCAGCCTGTGAGGACAGGCTGAGAGAGATGGTGTTGTTCAGCCTGGAAAAGAGAAGGCTCTGGGGAGACCTTACTACAGCCTTTCAGTACCTAAGGGGAAGGCTATAAGAAAAATTGGGCCAGTATTTTTAGCAAGGCCTGTTGCAACAGGATAGGGATGATAGTTTTAAACTAGAAGAGGGGAGATACAGACTAGATAGAAGGAAGAAATTTTTTACAGTGAGGGTGTTGAAGCACTGGATCAGGTTGCCCAAAGAGGTGGCAGAATCTCCTGGGAAACACGCAAGGTCAGGTTGTATGGGGCTCTGGGCAACCTGGTCTAGTTGCTGTCCCTGCTTGCTGTAGTCTAGTCCAGCCCTAGACTAGATGTGCTTTGAAGATCCCTTCCAACCCAAAGCGTTCTATGATTCTTCATGGTTGGTTGCGTGCGTGCACATGCCTGCTGGACAGCATCTGTGTTCAGCTGCAGAAATTGATGTTGCTATATCCTTCTCACTCATAAAATATACAGTAAGGGCAATTAGTAGTTGTAGGGAGTAACTGGAAATATAGGAGGAAAAAACCCAACCAAACAAGTGTAGATCATGTTAGTAATAAGAATAGTTATTAAATGTAGGTGAATTAAATAAGTAGTGAATATATATGTGTATGTACTGAATGACAGAAAGCCTTCTGATGCTGGCTTGTTTTCAGAGACAGTGATACAACACTATCCACCATAGAAGGGCTTCCATTCAGTTGTAATGTTCACAAAAAAGACAGGAAGCTTACACTGGTGCTCTTTTTGTTTCCTACTTATGCTTTCTTACCTCTCGTACTTCTGGAAATTCTCAGTGACTTTAATTTAGAAAAGGAAATTATCAGTGTAAAACTTCATCCTCCAGATGAATTTGGCCAGGTAGATCATGTATGACATCAGTGATTTGGAAATTTATTTTCTTCCTCAGTTGCAGCTTTTGCTTCAGGAAATGTTATATGCTTGTCCTGATTTATGCAAGAACAGAATCAGTCTTATGTTCTTGCTCCTTTCAAATGCTGGAAGACTTCTGGATGCATAGCATCCTTGTACCGTATCAAGGATGCAGTGGAATGGTTACCCTGTCTCCAAACCGTTTCTCAAACATTTGTTCATGGTTACTGAAAGAAATGTTGAAAGTCTGGAGCATGAAGCTGAGCAAAGAGAGACATGTCTTCAGACATCTAAAAAAGCCCAGTATAACATTACCTTTTTTACAATTTTTGTTTTAGCAATATCTTATCTCAAAACCTGTATTAAGTAAACTCCAGACCAGGGAAGGCATCCATACTGTAAAGTAAAATTTTGGTTTCAGTAAATGTTCATACTAACAGATGACAACAGAAGTTAATAGCTGAAGGAACTGTTCAGTGTGGCCAACTGAATTTAAAGCAATGCCTCGCCTGAGCTTCATTTTCTTTGTGTGAAGCTCACATTGCTACAACCCAGTTGTCTTTAAACGTGAATAGATCAGAAAGAGAAAACAAGTTTTTACTTCCCCATCCTGCAGCCTTTAAATTTGCTGACTTACCGTGAGCTAGCGTACTGCTGAGCAGAATACCCGAAGAACAAGGCATTGAAGCCCCAGAACTGAATGGCTGCTGGCACTATTTCTGGTCAAACAAATACTTTTTTGAAGTGTTTTGTGCAGGACTCACAAAACGTGATGCAGAAAAGACTTCTGATTTGCTACAGATAACAGATGGTGTGAAAGAAGTCTGTCATACATAATATTCAGCTGCCAAATCTCTTCTTATAAAAGGATTGAATAAATATCTAGTGCAGATGATATTTTATGAAACAGATAATCTCTCCAAAATAGAAATTTTTAAAGCTTTCCATTTCCTGTAAGTATATAAATGTAAACAAAGTAAGAAAAAAAGGTTTTTACTCTGTTTTATGGAGAGGGACAATATGAGCATTTTTAAAGAATTTGGAATTTTTTCTTTAATTTGAGGGAAATGTGTGATGCAGATTTAAATGCTACATTGGCACCTTTGAATTCCATATAATTCCTTTTATTACTGACCACTCATTTTTTGACTGCATTTCAGAGAACATTATATGTTGGGGTTTTTTTCTTCCTAGAATCTCTACTAGCTTCAATACTTGTTAATGAGGGTTAATAAGCTGTTGTGATTTAGGCCCTCCCAGCTGGCAACAAAGCACCATGCAGCTGCTCTCTCACTCCTACCCACCTTTGGTGGGATGGGAGGAGAAAATATAACAAAAGGCTTGAGGGTTGAGACAAAGGACAGGGAGGGCTCACTCACCAGCTATGCTTACTGGCTAAAAATACCACTAAGACTTGACTTGGAAGAAAAAATACGTCATTCAATTTAAACGTCACCACCAATTTACCAGTCAAATCAGAGTAGGATAATGAGAAATGCAATCAGATCTTAAACACCTTCCTCCCTTCTTCCTGTTCTCAGTATTGCTCCTTATTTCTCTACCTTCTCTTCCAGTGGCACAGGGGGGAAGATATTGGGGGTTGCAGTCAGTTCATCACATGTTGTTTCTGCTGCTCCTCCTTCCTCAGGGGAAGGACTCCTTGCAGTCTTACCCTGTTCCAGCATGGGGTCTCTGCCACGGGAGAGAGTACTCCATGAACTTCTCCAGCTGAGCCCTTCCCATGGTTTGCAGCTCTTCATGAACTGCTCCAGCATGGCTCCATTCTACAGGGTGTGGTTCTCACAGTGGTGGACTACTCCACAGTGTGCCTCTCTGAGTCTTGGTGGTCTTCAGGCACAGCCAAATGCTCCATCATGGAGTTCCTCCATGGGCTGCAGATTGGCATCTTCTCCACCATTAATCTCCATGGGCTGCAGGGGAATCTCTGCTTTGGCATAGCTGCCCCTCTTCCTCACTGATGTTGCTGTCCACATAGCTGTTTCTCTCACATCCCACTCTTCTCCAAGAGCAAAAGTAGTAATTTCCCATCAGGATTTTCCCCCCTCTTAAATATGTTTATTGCCTTGGCCAGAGGCAGATCCAACTTGGAGCCAGGGTAGCTTCTAGAAGCTTCTTAAAAGAGTCACCCCTGTAGCTCCGTTCCTGCTACTGAAATCCTGCATGACACAAACCTAACAGAGAACCTCAAAAGAACAAACAGATTGATCCAACTAGAGAACCATGGTGCCACCACTGTTTGTGGCATATAGTGTTTGTTCAGGCTTAAGTTGGTTTTGGTTTGTTGTTTGCAGTTTGCGGTTGTTGGGGGGGGTTTTTGTTGGTGGTTTTTTGAATAATTTTGGCACAAAGTGATAATAGTAATTAGTCATCTAAGTCTCTTTGGGTTTATTGGCTCAGAATTGTCATTCTGATTGCTGTGATCAAGTTCTATACCGTGGTGAGGATTATACATCTATACACTTCCAGCAAAAATCTTTCTTTGGAAGAGAGCCTGAACTCTCAGGAATTATCCAGTGTGTTACCCTCCATTGCTTCCATCTCTTGAATGATAATTAGAAGGTTTCCTCAATGTAATCAAAAGTTCCAGGCTGTGGTTTTGTTTTGTTTTTGTTTTTCCTTGGTAATGAGCTTTGCTCAAGTTACAAACATAGTATCAGATTTTTTTTTCTAAAATTTAATATTAAAAAATAGGGACTAAGCAAATCCCAGGCTCTGCTGCTGGTCTCTAGAAGGAAAACTGAGATCTGGAGATGATGTTTTCTAACTTGAGTTTGTGGCCAGGGAGTCGAATGCAGTTGTAATAAACCTGACAAATTTTACTATTTGACAATTAAAATGATCTTTACCAACTGTTTGGCACAGTATAGCATCCTGTCCTGTTGAGCAGGCTGTGGATTTATAGTGAAAAGACAAGTTTCAGTACTATTTAAGCACTCAATCAGCCTCAAGATCAACCAGTCTTATTTTCTCATTTCCTGACCACCCACCACCCCAAGTTTCCTGGTATGGAATTAGATAAAGCCAAAGGGCGTTTCTTTCAGTTCTGTCTTAGTACTTTGGTTATTCTCCGAAGTGAACACTGCAAGTCTTTGAGACTGAATTTAATACTTGATGCTAGTATGCTAGATGCTAGCTGTTGACAGTGATTTGTCTGAATCACTTGTTCTTATTCCTATTCAGATCACCAGGCTTATACCGATATAATACAGAATGGTGGATTTTCGTGCTTGTTTCTTTGCTAACTTCAACTTTTGGTCCAACTGTCTGTATGGATGAGCTTTGTGAACATAAAGCTCCTCATGTTGCAGCTAGCACTTCAGTCTTGTAGGTAGAAAAGGAAAAAAGTGGTTTTGTGACAAGTTCTGAGTTGGTAAGCTGGACAAGGAGGTGGAATACTCCTTTGATTTTAAATAAGGAATTGTTTGGTGAAATTTGGAGATTGCTCTTTAATTATTCCACATCCACAGGTAATCTGAAAGTCAGTTGGAGGCTCAGATGTCTAAAAAGTAAGATTCCTCTTGTCCAGAAGTTAGCTGTGACATTTTGGAAAATAAGAAAATCTTAAATACAGTGCTTTCGCACGTCTTGATGGAATATTTGTCACTGATACAAGCTTGTTTTATTAAATCTGCCTCGTGAATCACTGTGTGTCGTTGGCAGTCCCAACAGGGCATAATTGGCACTAAGGAAATAAACAAATGCTTACTACTAATAATAGCACTGCCAAAATCTGACCCTGCTTAACTGAGGATATCAGATGTGAGCACAGCTGGCTGCCGTAGATAGTACAGCATACATTCCAAAAAGCTACTGAAGCAAAAGGTGTGAAAAGCTTTTTACAGTTCTGGCTTGCATATTGTACAGAGAATAACTGCAGGATGTGATTAGTGAAAAGGAACTACCTATTCTTAAAAGACCAATCATTTTCCCACAAGAGTTGGAAGGTTGTATCACGGCATGTGATGCATTAACAGTTTTTCAAAACTCCTGTAGTGAAATTATCTTAATGTTCTTATTCTGTGGGGGGGTTTTATGCTTCTTAATGTGGTGTGTGCATTCAAATGTACTCTCTTATGAGCAGTATAACAAAACATCTTTTAATTCTGGACTCTTGAGTGCTCTCGAAGGTTAAAATCACATCTTTGTGTCTAGAGAAGCCACATCTTAGACTGTCCCTTTAACTGAAGCATCCTATAGTTTTTCACTGCAAGTTTCTGCTTGAGCTAGGTATAGGTAGTGGACAGGTAGACTGTATTGCTTCATGCTCATCCCTTGAGTGTCCTCCCTCACGGTTTCACTGAGTTCTGTCCACTTGATTTTCCTTTTCCTGATTTAAGAGCCAGGTTTTGGTATTTTCAGTGAGCTCCATTAGCAGTCTCACTGAAGCCAATGGAGCTGCTTATTAAGTACCTATTCTCTAATGAATGAGCCTAGAATTTGACTCTGTGGGAACAAAGCCAGAAGGTAGTGCCTTCAAATGTAGGATTTTTGTGTGTGGTTAGGTTTTGTGTTTTTGTGGGGTTTTTTGAAAATGACAATGAAGCTTGGGTTTGCAAAAGGGAATACAGACAATTAAAACCAATGATTTTTTAACTTTTTAAAAATAGTCTGAGACACTTCTAAATATTCTATTGACTAAACCTACTTGGAGTGAGGGAGGGTTCAGAATGAGATATTTGCTAGGTTCTTAAGGATGGAGTAGGAAGGGTGTACAAATCCATTTAAATGAATCAAACTTCTAAACAAATGCCAGCAATAATTCAGTCATAACATTTTGATCAATAACTGGAAAGGAGGGAGAAAGTCTCTGCCTTTCATTTGATATTTTACATTTAGGCTGCATAGCTATTGGTAGAATATAGGGGAAATAATAAAGGGGAAATAAACTTTCACCTAATTGAAGTATGTTGTTGTTTAAGATGACTTCCAAAACACTAGTGAGATCTGTAAAACCAGCAGAACAACTCCTGAGCCTTAGACACTCAGTCTTTTTTTTTTTTTGCATTAAGAAAACAGTATTTATCGATGGAAAGTATGAATGAGAAGCATTATTTAAATGGACAAATATGAGAGCAAGGAAGTGTGCATTGTCTGATTACTTGTCCTGGGCTCAGTTAGGATAGGGTTAATTTCCACAGCCAGGATGGCTGGACCGAACCAACTGATGGGATATTCAATACCATACTGATGTCATACCCAGTCTGTGTGTGTGTATAGGGGGAGGGCTAGCCAGAGGGCATGCAATTCCCAACGACAGTGGGGTGCGACTTGGCTTGGTGTGGCGGGGGTGAGCAGGGTGTTTTACATTACTTTCTTTGTTGTTATTACTGTTGTGTCTTTTTGTTCTAGTAAACTCTCACCTTAACACACTCACTTTTACCTTTCATTCTTCTCTCCATGCAAGAGGGGTAAAAAGCGCTGTGTGAGCAGTGAGGTCCTTGGCTGCCAGCTGGGTCTATAAAAAAAAAAATCCACCCCTCAACTCTGTGAATAATGTTTAAGAATTATCAGAATGAAAAGTAACATAATCCACCCCTCCTCTGTCCACCACAACTGCAACAGCAAAACTTTCCGTGAATATTTTCAAGTCTGGTCTGTGTTTTGTCCATTACCTCTCCCAGTTACACTTGAGTCCTGTGCTGGGCACCAAAAAACACTGTTGTAGTTTAGACCCAGTTGGCAACTAAGCACCACACAGTGGCTCTCTCACTCCAGGAAGGAGAAAAGACAACAAAATATGTCAGGGTAGAGTCAGAGGACCAGGAGGGCTCACTTACTAATTACAGTCACGGACAAAAGACAAACTCAACTTGGAAACAATCAATTCAATTTAAACAAATCATTACTAAATCACCACTCCCATCACAGTAAGACAGTGAGAGAAATAACAGGATCTTAAATACATCTTCCCCACCTCTTCCTTATTCCCATGCTCAGCTTTGCTACCTCCTGATCCCAGCAGAGACAGGAGGGCACAGAGAAGGAGGGTTGCCATTAGTCCCAGTCTGCTTCATGTTGTCTTTGCCACTCCTTCCTCCTCAGTGGAAACACTCCTCACAGTCCTCCCCTGTGGCAACATGGCATCCTTCACACAGGAGACAGTTGTCTATGAATTCCTCCGGTTAGCATGGGATTCTTCTGCTGGCAGTAATTCTCCCAGCGACAAACTGCCCCAGCACTTCTCTCCCTCAGAGTCATGGCCTCTTTCAGGATCTGCCTCCTACTCCAGCATGGGCTTCTCCAAGGACTGCAAACCAACCTTTTCTCCACTGGTGATCTGAGCTCTGCAAGAGCTCAGCCTGCCCTCTTGCTACAGACCAAAGGGAAATGGCTGCTTCTGAGTGTCCCCCCTATCTCCTTCCTCACTGACCTGGGTGTCTGCATGATTTGTCTCTCTCTCTGTCCTACTTCCTTCCAAAACAAAGGCTCTTGCTAAACGTGTTTCCCCTCTTAAATATGTTTATTCAGAGAGGTGCTGATTGGCTCAGCCTTGGCCAGAGGTAGGGCCAACTTGGAGCCAGAGGAGCTTTTCGTGAAGCTTCTTACACCAGCAACCCCTCTCCCATTACCAAAACCTCACCACACATAAGCCAGCAGCTCCCTCCTCCACTACCACAACCCTGCCAGACACAAACCCAATACATTACTTCACAGAGCATATATATTCTTCAGTCAACTTACAGAATAAAAATAACTACTAGAGCCTTTATTCACAATTGTGGAAAAGCCATGCCTTTTGAAAGGCTTTGGTATGGCCACTTTAGACTATGCAAGAATCCGTGAGATATTGACTAGTTAGAGTAATGCAAACTTCATTCGTACTTCCCAAAGTCTTCAGTGGAACTTCCATTTAGCCTGCTGTCACTTGCTCTGCTTCTTTTCTTTTAAAGTTTTCTAAAGATACAAAAACTTGCATGTGGTGTAGCTTTCTAGAGGTGAAATGTTCTGAAGGTTTCTTAAAAGTTCAACTAGACAGGATATCTGAATAAATGCAGTATTCCTACAAAGAGAAAATACATGACTGTAATTTGAAGTCTGGGGACTTGCTACCACTTCATATACATCTCTCAGGGCTGTGAATTCCACCAGTGTGGCCAGGATGCCTCTAATCTTGATGTCTCTAATGAGCTCACTTTCACTGGTGACCAGCATGTCCAGCAATGCATCCCTTCTTACGCCAGGTAATAGACAACCCGACCAGAAGTTATCCTCAATGCATTCCAGGAGTGTCCTGGTGCTGGTTTTCCAGCCTAGGCTGTTTTTGTCATAAAAACTGGTTAAACCAGCATCAGTATCGTAATGTCTAGTATCTTTAGACTAGGTTGATGATGTTGTCATGCCAAATTGACTTTGAGGCTTAAAATAGCAAACAGGAAAAAACCTACAAAGCATTGACTAGTTTTCTAATACTTCCAGAAGGACATTGCAGAGTTCAGTATTGTGCCTATAAACAGAAAGATAAGCCTGAAAACAAGCTGTACATATAACAAGTCAACTACCATCTCATAACAGTGGAGATGCTGACAACACAATGTCAAACTGAAACACCAAAAAGTCCCCTGGGACTGTAACTGAAAGGGATTTATTTGGTTTAGCTCTTTCTTTTTTGTTTGCTTGCTTTTATTATGTTAACTACTCAGTAAAAATAGGATGATCTTACTGCATTTACATAGACTTTATAAAAGTGTATTTTTAAGTGCTGCTAATGGATTTTGGGTCTGCCTTCTGAATAATTTGATCTCTTGATGCTGAAGAAAGAAATATTGACAAATACACCTGACTTCCCATTTTTATACTCATTCTTTTCTCCTCCATAACCTAACTTTCATCTTAGCTGAATCAATGAGTCAGGTCTGCTAATGGTAGACTACTTCTAAACATAAAAGGAATTACTCATACAATTCCTACTATTGCTTTTTTGTTTTGAGGCTGAGAATGCTGTAGGCCAAAATTGTTTGGAAAAACTAATCCCAAAAACCTACAAGCACAAGCTCCTGCATGAATTTTCCATTACTGCTGACACTACATGACTCACTTTGACTAAATACAATAATGAACTCTGTTTCAATCCTGTTTCTAAATAATAGGCTACACATCGAAGCAATACTAGTTAATTCTGTTACAACAGTTATTTTAATTGGCATCTCATTTCTGGTTTTGATTTTATGACTCGTAAAATGTCCTTAAAAATCTAGGCTGAGTTTGTAAGTCGCATTAATTTTAGAGAGATTTTTGCATCTTTTTAAGAGAGCTTTATCCAGGGTTTTCAGGTTGGAGAGAAGTGTTGAATGCTTGTTTTATTTTGAACATACTGCCTAGACTTATTCCAAGCAGATAAGCACGTGTGTTAAATGATCCTACCATAGTTAAGTGAAGCGCGTACTGAAGCACAAACTTCCCCCAGATTCTGCAAAGCTCGGTAGGATCTGAGAGGTAGGGCCTTCTCTGTGTCATTGGCATCAGTAGTGGGTGTAGAAATCCTCTGCCTGTTTGCTTCCTTAGTTAACTTTGTATCAATCACTGTGGCTTTGTATGTACAATAACTACTCAATCAATTTTTTCCCCACATTTGATAAACAAGAAATGTGTTCTTATTCAGTTGACTTGGTAATACACTCTTCCTGAACGTGCATCATGCTATTGCATAAATAGCCACCCTGAAGCTCTCCACCAGCAGTGGAGGTCTGTGACTGAGGCAGGAAAGGCTCGTATTGCCCATCTTTGCCTTCGTTGTGTCCTTCACCCTTGGGGTACCCACCCTATTCTGCCACAGACCTGTGTTTTCCATGGTCTCCTTGGTGGCTCAGATGCCTGAGGAAGCCCTTGGTTGGTTGGTTGGTTTTTGCTAGCTGTGTACTGTTTGCCGTTTTCAAGATGAGCTGAGCTGTGACCTTTAAGAGTTGGAGCAGTTGTGCAGTGCTTCCTCTTTGGAGACTTCAGGGTTTCTGTTCTGTGCTTGAGCACTGTTGCTTACTCCTGTGTAGCCTGTGAATTCATGTCATGGTTTCCTGTTTTCTTGTACCCTGGGGTAAGTCAGTTCATGAGCTTTGAAGGGGTTTTTCTTGAAGACTGACCAGCTCCTCAGCCTCTTTGTCCTTCGGGACAGCCCTGCACATCATCCATTCTTCCAGTCCCCAAGCAGGCTGAAGCATGCTTTCCTGAAGTGCAGAGTCTGCCTTCTGCTGCCCACCCTTTTTGCTCGCTGGCTCTTAACGTGTACCAGCTTCTGGTCCCTGCGGCCAGGAGATGAGTAGCTCCTGGCTGTGGGGCACTTCTGCACCCATCTGGCAGGTGAGAACAGAGCCTGTAGGTAGCAGTGACTACCTGGATCCATATTCTTTCTTGTTGGCTCCAGTCAGTGAGTTAGTTCACTATAAGCATCAGTTATTCAGTCGTTTTGATTTATTGGACAGCATGTTCCTCTGTAAATGGCCTAAGCTGTCACTGTAAAAACATATAACAGAAATTGTGTTTATTGAAGCTCTAACACTTGTGTATTCAGACAGAGAAATAACGTGAATTATTTTTGTTTGTTTGCTCTGATACTCACATAACAGTCAATGATTAGGTTTTTTTTTCTCCTGCTTCATTTGTGGATGCTGTCATTTCCAGCATCTTCTGTGCAAGGTAATTGTGACACTGTAGTTAAAATAAACACAGGTGGCGGGGAGAAATCTTATGGATTTCACATCCATTGACAACATCTGCCTTCATTCAGAAAATTTCATTTCTACAGTTCTGGACTCTATTCTTTGTGTTCATTTTTGATAGTCTTGCATATTTTTGTAATAAAAACAGTTTTCCTAAAATTGTTTGGATTTTTTTATAAGGAATTAAAGTAGGTGTAGTGTTTTAATTTAGTATTTTATTTTTAAATGACAGAGAATGTCCTTGCCTTCAGGGAAAATAAAAAATAACTTAATCTTCTAACCAAACCTAGTTTTGTCTGGGTAAGGGAAGAACAGACCTTAACAGTGACAAATAAGTATAACCCACGTTTATGTAGAGGGATTACATGTGCCATCCTTCCAGGTGTCTTGCCTAATATTTAATAGTGTTCTCGGACAAAAATTGCTGGTGTCCTTACAAAGAGAGAAAACAGGAGCTAGAAAAAGCTCAAATCTTGTTTAATAATAGCTATGCTGTTCATTATGAGACACCCTGGAGCTAAAAAAGGAACAGTTGAACATACTTAGCAAAATATAAACTCAGACAAAAAGTGGCAGGAAACTGGCTTACACTATGTCCTAGAGATACAATTCAGTTAAGGCATATTTTTAATGATACAAGCTGTTTAAGGCTTTCTAATCTTTTAGTGCTTTCTACTAGAAACTGAGACTCCAATTGCTTCCTGCCTCTTGTGTCTTGCAGTCCTTCTGTATATATTAAAACACTGAAGCATGTGAAGAGCAGCATTACTTTCCTGATACCAAGCTTGCTTTTTTCTTTTGGCAATTTCTGCATTATTGAATATTTATTTTTAAAGCAGCTCCTGGAATGTGAGAGATTGACAGGGTCTTCACGTTTTCTGAAATGTAAGTATAAAATGTGCTGTTTCTTGAGAAGAGAACTTTGTGACACGTGAGAGAGATGGGATTGGTGATAATAAACATGCTCTATGGCAGTGCTGTAATGTAGTAGTCTCTTTCATAAGCACTCCCTTGCTGTGGGGAAGGAGCTTGCGTGCCCTTGTGAGGTTGAGAGCCGTGCTGGTGGTGGCATGTACCTCTGGTGGGGTCTCCCAGGCCAGACAGGTCTCAGCTGAAGGGTCAGACAAAGTGTGTCCACAGGCAGGATGGGCTCACTAGCCTTTGGGCAGCCATCCTAGGAGAAGGACAACTCTGACTCCAAACCCGGGCAGATGGAGCTCGTTTAGCCTTGTAAGGCATCCATCATCTAAGAGAAGGACACTCTAACCAAACCTACGACCCAAGGACTTTGTTGTCACTGTCCAAGCTCGCTAGGCCCTGGCAGATGAACCTCAGGTGTAAAGGGTGGAGCCAGTTCCACGCATGCTGCGCCTCCCCTAAAAAATCCACCGCGCAGGCCCGAAGGGTGCACTCATCGCTTGCAGTGAGCGTGGGAAAAGCCCTTCCCAGATCTTTGTTCATGAAGCCAAGCCGTGATGATGATGAGTGTAGTAGTGTAGTCTAATAGACTAGTGTAGTGTAGTGCCCTTGGTTCTGGACAGAGTTGTAAACTAGGCTATATTTCTAGCTAGTGTCAGTCTCAAACCTTGAGTTTTCTTGTTCCTATATTGCCAGCTATGGGTTGTCTGATCCAAATGAGAATTCTTTGCCTGCATAATGAGTAACTAAGTGTACAGTATCACCATGGCAA
Organism: Buceros rhinoceros silvestris; assembly: GCF_000710305.1. Classification (NCBI taxonomy): domain Eukaryota; kingdom Metazoa; phylum Chordata; class Aves; order Bucerotiformes; family Bucerotidae; genus Buceros; species Buceros rhinoceros. Next base: position 3,589 of record NW_010422808.1, on the reverse strand, counting down.
CACTGTTGTTGGATGTGAAGAGTTAATGTTGTCTCTGTTTCCCTTCACTGCCCATTCCTGCAGCACCTTGTAACTCTACTCTGCTGCTGGGGAAGATGAAGATGTTGTCCTCTTTCTGCACCAAGGACTTGACACACACATGAGTGACTTTAAGACCAGGCAGAGTGTCAGAAACTTAATTCTAATCTAAGTCTAACATTTTATCTGACACCTCCAAAGAGCAGTCCTGCTGGGTAGTACCAGATATCTACCTGACATGGATCTCCCTCCCCCATCCAGTGGCTGCAACAGGATCCTGATTTAAACACTGAAGCGTATCTACCTAGCGCTGCAGTGAGCTTCCAAAGAAGACTGAAAACCTCTTAAACTCGGTCAGTTTTTATTCAAATGAAAACTGAAATGATTTTTATTTTTGCTTGTTTGTTCAATGGAAAAAACTCAAACTGAGGGAGACAAACTTTAAAAACAAGTCTTTTAAAACATAAGCCTCCCTGCCACCATGCAGCCTGGTGCTTTGTTCAGTTCCCATTTCATTCTGTGAAGTTACCTTTTTCATCTGAGTCTTTGTAGTCTGCAGTGTGCACCTTGCTGCAGTCCCACAGTCTGAGTGGACTTAGTCTCCCAGCTCCTTGATGTCAATCTTCAGCAGAGTTTATACTTTATTTGGCCATAGGAAAG
>NW_010422808.1:503-2817 GCF_000710305.1 Buceros rhinoceros silvestris | reverse complement strand
AAAGAGTGCATCTTGAACCTGTCAGCTATTGCATTTCAAAAATCATGGGATTGATTGAAAATACGAATTAATTGTTGAATTTTCATGAACAATCATAACATTTTTATTAGAACTTTTAGTCAAAATTCAGTTTTTAATGTATCTGGCTATATTTCATTTAGTAAGTAATGTCTATGCTATCAGTAGAATGTCATAAAGAAAAAGAAATTAGACTTATTTCTGGATCATAGGGGAAATTATAGTGCTCGATGTTGCTGTAGTTACAATTTTCATTGTAACTTTTGGGTTCAGAGGTTTATAACTTCAGTTACATTAAAACTTTTCAGTTACAGTTTGAGATACACTGTCAGGTTCAAAGTCCCAAAAGAATTTCGTGGTAAGCAAATTTTTTTCCTTGTTCGAGTTCCACATGTCTATATCAGTATCATGCATATTCATATCTCATCCCTATTTCACACTTTATGGCTTATAGAACAGCTTTTACGAGAGAAGCTCTGTAAGAACATCTAGTTGGAGACTTCTCCATGTATTTTCTCGCTTTCCTTGCAGGAAATCTCTGTATCTGTAAAATTGTAGCTGATTCATTGGAAGCTGTTTCTCCTGATGAGGATCTCCACAGTATTTTTGATACTCTGAAACTTTTCTGGGCTACTAGTAACTGGGTTTTAATAAAGCCTTACAAGCAGGCCATTGGTCCTGTCTGTCTTCAGATTTTAGTGATCCACTTCCTAGACCTTTACCCATTTGGAATGGATTAACAATTACAAACATTCTCCATAGATATTAGGTTAATGTGCCTATCTGCAACCAGGAGTAATCTACTCCCAGTTTATGCTGCTTGCTGGCAGATTAGTTCCTCCAGAGTCTGCAGTTTAAGTAGGTAAGTTATAATTTCATTTGGATGGATTGAAATTGAGTTCCTCTTGTGGGGTTCAGTTTCATATAAAGATTCTAGGGGCATAGTGAACAGACACTTAGTCATTTGGCTGTCCTGCACTTGACGTAGCTGGGCTCTAGCCCAAACTAATAAATTCTGTATAGTGCATAAGGTGACCTCGCAGAGCTTTAATGGAGACAAAGTTTACTAATCTATTAATGGATATTTACTTTCAGAGAAGACAACAGATGTCATATTTCCTATAACATAATGCAGACCGTACTCAGCAACACTAGCTCTGTGCAAGCCCTTGCATTGTAGACATTGCTGTCTTTTGGGGTCTTGAGTTTATTCTGCTTTTCCTAATTAAGCTGCTTAGAGTTGTGGTTTTTCTTGTCTAATAAACTTAATTGAATTTTAGGATAAAAATGCACTGATTGCTCTATTTCTGTGCCAGACCAGAGACTTGTGATTTTGGCAGCAATGTTAAAGTAATGCAACGTTCACTTGCATTAAAATCTCCGTATGTGCTTTTGGCATATAAAAGGAGCTTCAAATACATTCATTGTCTTGAGGCTCCAGCCTGTTGTTACCATACTGCAGCGTGACCTTGCCAAAAACACAAGGCTTTCCCTCGCTAGCTTGTTGCTGGGATCATATTGCTAATTCTGTAACAGAGCAGCAATTTGTAGGAGAACTCCCTAGGCCAGAAGAGCAGTACCCTAGCAACTGTTCCTCTTTGCAGGCAGCACTCTGTATTTCATTTTTATGCTTCTCTGTGCTCAACTAACAAAGCTTTTCCAACCATTTAGCAGGCACTGCAGCAATCCATTGTAATTTACATCCGTCAAGAGCATGAGTAACTTGTTAGGAGAGGCCTAGACCTTCAGTGGTGAAGGAGCTTGGAGGAGTTAAAGAAAGCCTGCTTGCTAACTCACAGGGTGGCTGTGTTCAAAGTTCTTCCTTTGGAGGCCAGCTGAAGCAGCTCACATTGCTGAAGGCACGTGTGTGTATATGTACTGCTAAGATAACCAGGCAAAAGACTAACACTCTGGAGTTGAGGGTTAGGTAAATGAATGTGAGACTGCGAGAAACCGTTGGACGTTACATGAGACTGCACAACACAGTGAGAAGCTGACATGGGGACTTCTGTGAGGAATGACTTGATTTCATTGTATAGGGAACAACTGAGTTTTGGAAATAGTTGGAGGAGAATATTATGGGACCTTTGAGGGAGCACTGTCTTGCAAGAAGAGCAGTAGGTAACTTCACCAATATTGCCATGGAAGACCAAGGTGACCTAGCTAATAGTGTCAGAAATACCACATTCAAATATGGGTGAAGCCAAACTGGGACCAGTGTGGGGAAAAACTAGTTAAGGGCAGGTTGGTTGTCTGGGAGGAGACTGTAGTGGAGAAATGGAAGGATGGGGGTGGG
>NW_010422808.1:0-366 GCF_000710305.1 Buceros rhinoceros silvestris | reverse complement strand
GGGTGGGCAGGGCAGGGTGAGGATGGGGGGAGCTGTGCAGTGAATGCTGAAGTGTGAGAAAATTGAGAGAAAAGTATAAAAGGGCCCGGTCACACACAAACATCTGGTCGGTACACTTGGGTGACAAGCACCCAGCACCTGGTCACGTCAGTCTATGCTATCTTCTTACTAAATCCTGTTCTTAACTGTCTTTCTGTGTAAGGTGTTGTGTGCATGTGCTGAGGGGTTTAAATGCCAACAACTGGGGGGCTGTGGATGTGTGCAGTAGAAAGGTCTAGCACTGGAGAAGTGGCTGTGGGTCAAAGGGCCTGTAGGTCTATGGCAAGCAGCTGGGTTGGGGTTCCCTGGTGCACTGCAGGTCTCTGT
>NW_010422807.1:99464-103588 GCF_000710305.1 Buceros rhinoceros silvestris | reverse complement strand
CCTCCTCCTCCTCAGCCACCCGCGATGGCAGGCGCTGGCCAGGCGGTGCGTTAGAGGAGCCCAGCCCCGTCCTAAGCGCTGCTTCCCTTTTCCGGCGGCTCGTGTGACTCGTAAAGCCGTGCCCTGCGTCTGGTCTGAGCCTCACGTCCGCGTAACTGCCCGCGGGGAAAGGCTCTTCCTCCGCAGCTCTGCGCTGGGCAGCGTGCGAGGAGGCGGCGGCGGCGGCCGGGGAGGGACAAGGGATGATGCTCTGTCCCTTGTTTCGCTGTAAGCTCTGCCTCAGAGCGGTGAGCATCCCCCTCACGTGTTTCGAGGTTCCCTGAAAACTGCCCTTACTGGCAAAACCACTTGGAAATACTTTTTGTTGTTGTTTTTCAGTTCGGTAGTTCACTGTTAGGTTGGTGCAAAACTCAGGTGGCAAAGGGATTGGTTCCTGCCTGATAGGAGGAATTTTGATGGGAATCGGTGGTGCAGCAAGGTATTTTTAAGTTACTAGAAGCTGTACGTACAGTACTGGTAACCTGAACGGTTTTCGTACTGTAGCTCTTTTAATCTATAAGACTTTACAGATATAAGTGAGAGGTGTAATCTGAAGTTTCAGAAGATCGAGGGATTAACTGAGAGAGGTTTTTCCGTAGTGTACCGATGGCTTTGTCTCGATTAAGAGACGTGTTGGTCGACTTTTAAACTCGTAAATGGCCAACGGTTGGGTAGGGCCTCTCAGATTTCTGGGTTAGATTGGGCTAATAGCTTGCCACCCTGTGCTTCAAGCAGGGTTTTTTTTCTCAACAGGAAACTATTGAAACACACTACTTCCTCTGTTCCATAGCTGCAAGTTATTTTCTTTTATTGCAGTTCCCTTGATTTTTGGGTGGGTGCAGCCAGGCCTAAACTTTCTTGATTGAAAATCCCCAGTGTATGCAAAACATCTGTGTGCAGGGGTGCTCTCAAAGGACCGGGAGAAAACCAGACTGATTCTTTTTGTGTTAGTCAGTAACACAAGGTGCTACAGAGATGTAAGCTGTGTTTTTCTTGCTACAGAGAGTATTTTTCTTTCTAAGATAAGACTGTGACTTTTTGTGCCACATCAGCGTTCTGCTATTTCATCTGGTGCTACAAGGACAATCTTTCAATATCTGATTTAGACCAAAGGTCAGACTAAAAACATATTAAAAATACAGACTAAAATTTTCAAATACTGTATATGTGATGAAATGAATCTTGATAGTGCTGAGAAGAGGAGATAAAGTTGTCTTGTTGTCTTTTTTGTTGTGTTAGCTCAGAGGAAGAACAAAACAAAAATATTTTAAATGGTAAATGTAAACAATGTAAAATAAGCTGGGTCTGAGGTAGCAGCAGTTTAGGTTTAGTATTGCTCAGTGTCAACTTTAGAACTTGAATGCAGCATTTTTACACAGTGTTTTCATTGGATTTGCCTAGTCTTGATTCGCTTGATCATAATTAGCAAGTCCTTGCTTTGAGACAGTTGGAAAATAAACACTGTTGTTCTTAGATCCTAAAACCTCTTTATCCTCTACCACGAAAATTTAGTTTTTAATGTTGGCCATTGCTAGTCGTTACACCTCTGGAATCCTGGCTTTCCTGTGTGTGTTCTGTCGTGTTCTCTAATGGTATTTACTAGGTGGATGTAAGAGGAGAGCTCAGACAAAGAGGTGGAAGAAGCATGACCTGAGGGTGGTAGAGCTGGGCAGCGGCTGGAGACATAACTGCATTTCTTTGGTCGGGGACAAGTTTGTTTGGTGAGCATTTAACCTCTTGCCTGTGGCTTCCCATTTTATGGAAGGGCAGTAATAACATTTCAAGACCTATCAGCAGTATTTCAGTATATGCTGAGGAAGTGCAGTAGTAGAATGCTGGTGCGATTAAGGTAATGTAGCGGAAATGTTTTCGGCATCCCCAGAAGATAGACTTTTTATTGTTTTAATCCAAACTATCCAGGGTGGTAGGTGTCATTTGCTGCAATCAAAAAATGTGGTTTAGCACCAAATTCTCTATAAACCAAAGATATATGCAAATACTTGTCAGGCTCTTAAACACTGTAAAAAAAAAAAAAATAATACTGTTTCTATTCCAAGTATTTTTCTTTTCATTAGTATGTGAGAACATAAGTTGATTAAATCTTTTTATTTGAGGATAAATAATGTGACTGGCTGAGATTTTTTTTTTGCTATGTCAATTTAGTCATCCTTATTTCTGAAAATAATGACATCTTTTAGCACAAGTCTCTCCCTCTTAAGATACATTTCTTGGATTATTTTTCTTTTCTACCTGGCATGAGATGAACTCTTTCGGTATATGACAGTAATTTTCCCCACGTATAGCACTTAATTTTCTCGTAGTTTGGTTAGCTCCCTTTTGTCATGACAGTGGTCTGAGCAGTCCACAGGGGAGGGGATGGCATGGGGTGGCAGGGACAGCCCAAGGGAGGCAGGAGGTGGCTTTTGCTTACATCAAATGTCACACCAGGACTGGCGAGGAAGGTGTTTGACCTGTCAGGACTGTAAACAGCAGCAGTGACAGTAAGCAGTTAATGAAAGGCCTTTGATACTAATGAAGCATCATTTCTATGGGCGGCAGGAGCAACAAGGAAATTGTCCAAGACTGCTGCAGTGCTCTGTGTGTGATTAATGCTGGTTACCCAGCAAGGTTAACAGCTCTGAAGCTGCTACAGGTCTGTCAGGATTCAGGGTTGTGGCAGTATCTGGTTTGATGTGAATATTGATGTGTTTCTAGTAGGAAACAGTTGTTGTCCCCTTTTAGGCCCTACTGATGGGATAGACTGCAGAGTCTTCCGAAATGTTTATTCTCTGTAGATTTAAACTGGGTATCTTTGTGTCTTACAACATAGTTTTAATAGCTGAAAGTCGTGTTCTCCTACAGAACATGAAGTGTACGAGGGTTGTAATAGAAGCCTTGTTTAAACCTGTCTGAATTCTTGTGAAGCAAAATTAGTATTTTCTCTTTTTGAAGAAAATAGCAGGAAAGAAGTGGGGATTTGTTAGCTAAAACTGTAGATTTTTATGCATTCTTACTTGGCAATTCTTTGTATCAAACCCTGTATATTTAAAAAGCACCTTCCTTTGGATTTCTAATGTCTCAGAGCCTCAGGGCTTAGTTTACCACCCAAGATGAGGACACTTAACCTTGGGCCCCAGTACCTTTCATCTTGCATTCTTCAGGGGGAATAAAATGCTGATGAATTACAGTTTGTTTTGAAGTGATGACACTTGTCATAAACTACAGGCGAAACACCTTGCTCTCTGTTAGATACAAATGTTTTCATAATGTCCTGTCAGATATTTAATGAGCTTATTAGAATCTACAAAAAAACTTCACTGCCGAAGGCTGAGCATTGCTGAATAACACTTTACAACCCCAGCTGACTACATCTCTTACCTAATTCCTTTTGGCTCTTGGATTGACTCTGTTTTTCATTAGCGGTGAGTTTTGGTGTATGGGTCTTTCAGAGCTGTTTGCTCTGTTATCTTCTTTGTATTCCCTCCCTCCCATGATGTGCTGTGACACCAAGGAAGCCTGCTTTTCAATGCATCTGTCTTGTGTTGAGTTGAATTTGGTGGTGAAAAAGACCCAAGTTCTAAATGAGGGGGTTCCACCCTTCACTGCCTTTTTCTCCTCTGCCGAGTTCTCTGGCCCCTAGCAAGCTGGGAGCTCGTGCTATAGTTAGTAGTGCCAAATGGTAGAGTACAGTCTCTTTTCTTTACGTGATCATCTGTTTTCATAGGACCTCTAGGAACTTTCTTGTCCAGGAGAATCAAGCTGCTCAGTTGGGGTTGATTGGAAACAAGCAGTTCAGCAGCTACCAGCAGTGTGGTTGTAGCAGCCCTGTGTCTGCAGTTCTTCTCCGGGGGGCTCCCTTTGGTCATGGATTTGTGATGGCCTCGGGCTAATACAAGAACTGGCTGTAAGGGATGCTCATGCTTCTGTGAGCAGCCTGCATTGAGTTGGGTGTTGGGAAATCATGTAGCTGAAGGTACCTTGGTCTGTTTCTTTTCCGTCCTTCCCACCCAGTCTCCTGTGAAGCGGTTCACACTGACCCATTCCCTTGTTCTGCTCAGTTGCTGTTCCAGCAGCGTAGTGTAGGG
>NW_010422807.1:87813-99398 GCF_000710305.1 Buceros rhinoceros silvestris | reverse complement strand
GGAGGGAAAGGGAGGGTGTTTTGTCCCTTTAGCAGTAGCTAGTATTTAGGTCAGATCAAAGTGGTTGGGTAAATGCCAGTGGAGTCATTAGGGGTAGAAACGATGTATCGACACCGAGAAATAACATTACTGAGGTCGTACATGGACCGTATGGCCTTTGTTATGATAGTCTTTAGTAACACATTACTTTTATCCTTACAAGGCTTCTCCCAGACCAGGGGATTTTCTGCTCTGCAACAGTAAGTTGCTTGTGTCAAGCTCAAGGGCTTTTGCCGCTGTGTGTGGGCATGTTCAGAATGCCATGGGCCAGAAGGCGAAGTGAGATAGGTCATGGGACTATTTCATGCAGCTCGTAGAACTACAAGCTGGTTATAGGTCTCTTTTTAAAAATGTGTGTGTTTGTTGATGTCTATGCTAGAAATCGATTTTGCTTTCACCTGAATTGTAGTGGATTTTTATTCAGTTGCTGTCTAGTTTCTTTACTGTATTTCTGAGCTTTTCTTCGGTACTTTTTCTTTCTTTAGTCATCTGATAGGACTGAGCTTTTCTTCAGTACAGAGTTGTTTAGAAAGCCACTATCTTTTTCAAAGGCAAATGTGCACGTTGTTACTTCTCAAACTGCTGCATGGTTTCCCTTTGTTGTGAAACAAATAGTCTCCTGAAGAGAAAATATATGGACAGAAATTCTGACTGGGGGACTGGAATGAGACCTGTAAATTTTGTGCTGTACGATACCTGGTCCTTGGAACTGGAAGGGACTGGAAAAGTTTGAGGGAAGACCTTTTCTTTGAATTGTCTTTAAAGCTTCTGTCTTGATCCAAGAGGGTTTTTTATTTCTGAGAAATCTTAGTAGCATGACTTGCCTGCCTGGACCTTTTCCTAGATGAGACTGCACGTTTGGTGCTAACTGAAAGGCTGACTGTAGCAGGGATCCCAGCTCTTTGGGTTTTCAAAGTCAGTTTTACCCAAGGGAAGATTCTCCTGAGGTACTTGATAACCCAGCATTTGAACTCACTAAATAAAAATTAATATGGGGTGATGGTATTGCAAATTCTTAAAACGTTACCAGAAATATGTAAAAATATTTCTAGTTGGGACTTTCTACCCTGAAGGTTCAGTAAGCAGCTACCAGCCTTTTGTTTTGGGATCTCTTTTTCAGAACAGTAATAGACAATTCATTGCCAGTTGTCACTTACATTCTTAGGAATATCTGTTTTGTGTAGGTAAAAGTGTTAATGGACAGTTAATCTGAGGTCTTCTAGCATGTATGGGTAGTTGAATTTGCAGCAGTTGCCTTGTACATAGGGGAGCATAAATGACTTCCTGGAAAGCAGGTAGTATTGCATTACAGGTTACAGCTCAAGGATCTCGATTGTATGTTTTGTCTAGGTTTTGTTTTGCTGAACCTAGACCTATGGAATTGGAAATCTCAGCCTTGGACTGTGACAGAAGGACAGGAGAGACTGACGGGTTCTAAAGACCTCAGAAGGTGGAAAGGTTGCCCTTTTTTAGGTGTGGGCAAGAAAGTGCTGCCATATGTAATGCATACTGTGAAACTTGGGTGGGAATTTCTCACCATATTTTGTAGGATGTTACAACAGTGCTCAACAAGCGTGTGTTTTCCTTCAGAATCTATATCCCTACTTTGAGTGAAGAAGTGCTGCTTGTCTGAAAGGATGAACTGTTGTTTCCAATCAGTAGGAACTACTGGTGTTGGCCTCAGACCATCCTGTTGATTAAAAGGAATTAGCCAGACTGAAATACAAATGCCGTTTGTTCGAGCACACTGTATCTTTTCTGACGTTTTCTGAAACACGGGTCCTATTGAAAAAAAGGGAAGAAAGAAAAGAAGGCCAATATAAAAACCTGTTTTTGAAACAGAGGAAAGGTTTTTGTGTTCTTTCCAGTGCAATGGGAGGGAAATTTTTCTTTAGTCATCTGATAGGACTGAAATTTAGATTTAGGGTAACCGGGCTGATGCTTGATTATTTATACAAGATATGGTTCACCAGAACCATCTCGATCCAGAAGGACTTTCTTTAGTTCGTGCGTTACTGTGTAAAAGGTGGCAGTATATCATGTCTGTTACGTATTATAAATACAGCGATTGTTTATAGTGTGTCCTTTTCTAAGGAAAGGATGTGACATTGACAGGCCACTATTTCACTAACAATTATTTTTTTTAAAATTGCCTTTCTACAAAATGTTTTGAGAAAACCTATGGAGTAAGTCAGTGATTTAGATGCATAGAGCTGAATAATGCCCATCTGTTTGCATTGTGGTGCTTCCCAATTAAAAATTACATCTAAAACTCTGCAGCATTTGGCTGGTGTGTAAGGCGAAGGGTCTCAGTCCAAGCTTAGTGGAGTGAATTGCACAAACCCCCATTCACGGGAGCAGGTGGGTAAGCAGCTCTAGCTGGGGGACGCATCACTAAACAAGGAGGGAACTTAATTAACATTCCAGCTATTAATAATACCTCCCCTTTGTATGCTGAGCAGCCTTCTAAACTGTTGTGCTGTTTTCAGACTGCTTGTTAGGATTGTGGACTCACGTGATGCCGTTGGGTGTCCCAGCATCATGCAGTGTCATGTGGCTGTGGCCAGACGTGGAGCTGCTGCTCCTTGCTCTGAAGGCAGCTGTGTGACTTATGATGGTCTTGTTCATAATTGCTTTGAAGGCTGTTAAGAGTCATTAAATGTTCCTATTTAAGTGTGTTCATTTGGCTTAACAGCAAGTCCCAGAGGAAAGCATATGCAGAAGGTAGTGTCAAGATGAAAGTGTACTGCAGTATCCAAAAAGGAAAAGGAGGGGAGGAAGCTGTCAGACCTGTGGGCTCTGCTTTCAGTGGTAAGCCTTCTCCCATTGGATTCGTTGGTTGGAAGTAACAGACAAAAGGACTGTGGTCGCTGAACTGGAGAAGGTGATGAAATGTTTGGAGAGGGTGTGATGTTCTCTATTAATAGATGCAGCTTTCTGAGGGAAAGGGGGAAATGACAGGATCCTCCCAGATTTCTTATGCACAAAAGAAGCTTGGCTGCCAGCTGTGTGTCAGACCTTCTCTTTCTCAGTCATCTTTCTCTGCCCTGGTGTCTAGGGTGTTTTGGTGTTCATCTGCAGCTGTTCTCCAGATGTAGGCCTGCAGGTGCAGAAGGCAAATGAGATCTGCTCAGGTAATCACAGGTAACCTTGGCTTGGTAATCACAGGTGACCTGGTAGGAGGAATGCAGTGGCAAGTTGGCCTGAGAAAGGGGGACATTATGTGCCTTTACCTGGAGAAGAGGTGGGGGTTTGAGAAGGTGTACATCCGAAGAGAACAAAAAGGAGTCAGAGATGGGATTAGTCCAAGACTCTTGTCACAGCTACACCACTGCAAAGGCAGGTGACGGCCGCCTTTAGTGACTGATGGGAAAGCTGAAGTGTGTTGCAGGAAGTTGCATTTTTAGGTCAGTTGTTGATCTGTCATTGTGCAGTCACCATGCTGCCACTGCAACTCTTTGGATAAATGCCGATTAGGTTGGCAGTGTTCGTTATACATACATATTTTTTTTTCCAGTGCATAGATTTGGATGCCTTAGATTTTTGATCCTACTGGCAGGTGGATGTTTCAGAACCCAGGAATTTGTCTTGAAGTGTGCGTGCTAGAGAGCTGCACTTAGTGGTTTAGAAAACAGACCCTGGGATAGTGTAGGCTTTAAAAAAAACCCTTTCATTGAAAGCTACAAGGAGGAGTTCCTCTACCATGGCTGGGTCTTTGCTTGCCAGCTTTTTTGAGAGTGTAGTACCTTCCTTTTTTTTTTTTAAGCCATATCACTTACTCCTTTTGCCCTGTGATTCTTACACAAGCAGGTGCTGATGTCAGTCAATTCATGAAATGTGAAGAGAAGGGAAATCGCAAAATAAAACACCATCTGTAGCGTCACAGTAAAAATCCTGGGTATTCCTATTAAACACGTGGAGATGGTTCACTGTTTTTAACTTTGGACATGTTCTTAAAGCTGCTGTGTTCTAACTGGTTTAGAACATCTCTTATACCCTGCGCAGTTCTTGCTTCTCTGGGATGTGATGTGGTAGAAGGAAGCTGGCTGTGATAAATGCTATGTTTCCAGCTGTAGCTGGTATCAGTTAGACTATTGCTGTCGTGCTTGTGTGCAGAGCTTGCAAATGCCTCAGGGAGATGCTGCCAGCAGTTCGAAGTCCTATGGGGCTTTTCCAATAATGTTTCTAAAGTTGGTGTAAAGTTCTGATGTTCAGTGTAATCAAGGAGACAAAGGACGTGTGTTCCCCTTGATTTTACTGTTACTCCTTCAAATCATGCCTTCAAGTAGGAAAGGTAACCTGTGTGTGAACACACGTTATTTTCCAATCTTTTCTTCTTGTTGTTGTTAGAAGTACCACTTAGCACTAAAACAAATTGGAAAGATGTGAACTCTTAGCTCTACTTTCAAATTCATTCTGTGTGAACTTCATTGTTCTGAGAGGGCTTTATGTGTGAGTATGGAGAACTATATTCTTAGCTTTACCTTTTCTTAACAAAAAGTAGTTTAGAATTCTCCCAAATAATATGATTTTACTTTACAATGTTCTAAATAAAAAAAACCCTAAATATTTTTTGAAATATTTACTAGGCTTTATGTAAAGGGCACTGCAAACTCATTTGCTTTTTTTGGTACCTTTTTATTGTACGTTGTTAATTTTTAACAGTGGCTTTTTGAAACATGAAGGAAGCTGCCTGTAGATGTGTGCATGGAAGGTGGAGAGGGTTATCTCCTCCATTGCAATGGCAAACGCTTCTCCGGAAACAAACAGAAATGCTTCTTAAATTGCTTCTTGCAAATTGTGGGAATAGACTTAATTCATGCTAAAGATGTCTTTTGGATTATATATAAAATCCAGGAACTGTGGGCCTAAGTTTCTTTCAGCATTCAGGACCTACATCAAAAGCTGAGCAGATACTTTGCCTGAAAAGTAGAAGAAAACATTAATTTTAATCTAAAATGTTTTAAAGTTAAATATCCGAGGAATTACTTACTCTTAACGTGTTGATTTCAAGGTGCTAAAGGCTTTGAAAAATCTTTCCTAAGAAATTGGAGTCTATGTAACAGAGACTTATTTGATGTAAATTGGGCTTGAGGGTTTTTTGTAGTGGTTCTAAGTGCTGCAGCCACACACCACAAAGTGCTGTTCTGGTACAAGCTAACAAAAACACCAGTGTTTCACAAATTTGAGTAAATTAATGTAGAAGCAGCCTCTAAGTCTAGTCTTATGACAGCTGAAATACTGTGTACTCGTGTTTTTTCTTGATCAGTCAGTTGATTCAGTAATAGCTGGTATTACTAATCGATCGGAGATGTGTTTGTTTGGTATTTTTACCCAGGAACGCTCCCTTGAGCATGCTGCAGAATCCAGGCAGGGGCGTTTGTTCACCAGTGCACCTGAATCTCACTTTGTTGTGTTAGTATGGTTTTACACCTTCTGATGGTAATTGCAAGGGCACGTGGCATTGGACTGAGGACAGTGGCTTTAAGTGACCACAGTGACAGCTTGGAGTATGTGACTCTTGTGGCGTTTGATATCTTTATCCCAAGCTGATCTGAGGAAACCCAGCAGTCCCTTGGCTTTTGACAGATACCTGTGAGACACAAGCGAGTGCAGGGCAGGAGCTTTGCCTTGTAACTTTGGTCTCTTTTTCCCATTCACACATTTGGTAAATGGCACTGTGTTTTCTACGGCAGTGCACAGTTCCTTGAAAGAGACTTTAAGATAATAAATAGAACTTAAGTCTGCATGGCATGGAGGTGTTCAAGCTCATCTTGAACAGACAGGTAGGATAAATGCAAACAAAGTGGCCTGGCTACTGTGGGGAGAAGACGTGAGTTGTTGAAACTGCCTCTGTCCTTCCCCAGTCTTAGCCCTGTTTGTAAGAAAAATATTTGCACCGTTGATTGTTTTCAAGCATTCGCCCTTGCTGGACTTCTCTGTCAGCTGCTTTGACTCTCCAAACCCAGCAGCAAACCTGGATGGGGCTGGTCAGTTTTTCTGCCTCCCAGGGTACTGACATAGTCCTTTCTGGAGGTGCCAAAGGACAGGGTGGGCTTTCAGAGGAAACATGAAGGTGAGGAGAAAAGATGGTAAGTTGTTGCCTTTCTTCAGCAGCAAGCCATCGGAGCAGTTGCCTCTGGTAGTGAACCCAAGCTGTAGCAGAAGGCCATGGGTAACATCCACTCAAGTTAGGCTAGTGCTAACAGAGATGCTGTCCATCTGTTACCATGTTATGCCAGGTGCCCTTAAGGTACAACTCTTCGTAGTTACCTCCAGCCAAGTTACCTCAGCCACGGTACTTGGATGCTGCAGCTGGCTGATGTGCTCACCCACCAGCTGCAGGTAGGTCTGCTACTCCATTCAAAGTTGGCGCAAGAAGTTCCTGCTCCTGTCCTCCTGTAACTCCTGCGCTTGCTGCTGCCATTTTCCGCCACCGGAAGCGACAGATCATGCTGAAAAAACAGTTTTGAAAAAACAGTAAAACATCCAGGGGATTGCTTTTTGTTTGTAATGGGTTCACTTCAGTGATCCAGTTAACTGCTTGCTTCAAGTGAGGAGTAGCAAATTGTAGCATAGATGTGAGAACTGTGTGCTGGCTTTCCTGCCGTAATTAACCTACGGGCAACAGTAGGCAGCGCTGCGCTTGATACGAAGCTCTTACATTTGGAGTTGGCACTAATGACCAGAATTAGCAAAGACATTGACTTCCTCTGTTAATAAAAGCAAAATGCTCATGCTGGATTTCATGAAAGCGTCCTTTTTTCTTTTTTTTTTCTTTCCCATGCTGCTGATTGAAAGCAGATATTGTTAAAAGACTTAGAAACAGTCAAAATGTGGAAGTGCTGGGAGAACAGTGAAGGGCTTATGGTCATCTGCATCCTGAGGCTGTTAGTAAACGTCTGTCCCTATCCGTGATCATTGCAAAAAAAAAAAAAGTTATAATGGCACACACAGTCTCTGTTTCTCTCCACATATGCTTGTAAGAAAATGTGAATCAAGCACTAGAGTGGGTTTCCTTATTTACTTGTTCAAGGTGCACTTAAATCCCGTTGTATTTTGTTACTGAAAAGAAACCCTGTGGCGGTTTGCTGTCCTGTCACAGTCCTTTGGCTATCAGAGGGGGCAGTGGAATGATCTACTCCCCCCACAGCCACCCCCAAAAAAGTGTGCATGACACTGCCCAATAGCTCTTGCCCAGTGCCTGTGACAGTTTGTAAGACTGGCAAAAGATTTGTCTGTTGTGGCTGGTTTCCTTGGAATGTTGTGGGAGTAGCTGATGAGCTCTGTGTATCACCATGGAGGTCCTGGAGAAGAGGGAGAAAGAGGAAGAAGCAGTTAATGCTACCAGCAGTAGAATGTATTGTAATTCTTCAGATGGGAGTGGGTGGGAGGGGGGAGTGCAGCTGTGTCGTCTCCCCAGAAGTGGAGTAGGGAGTGGCTCTGTTCTTTAAGGGGGTTTCACTCATGACCCAGAGGGGAGAACAAGCAGAAACCCAAACCCCTGTTTGGTACATGCAGCCGTTCAAAATAGACATGCACACTTTGATTCAGCTTGCTCTTGTCTGATAATTGTCTTGGCTCTCGGCCATTCTATTTTGAAAATCCCTCACTTCTACAGTAAAAGGAGTGTTTCGGTTCTGAAATTCACAAAAGCTGTTTTACTCAAGTTCCATGCTTGTTCTTCCACAGTGTATTCCTTTTTAGTAATACAAGCATAGGTGCTAAAATGGGAGTAAAGTGTTTAAGTATGCTTAAGCCTTAGGAGAGTTCAGGCCCTATTTCTGCAGCTTTAAGTAGTTTGGGGGTTCTGGGGGTTTTAACCCTGGGAGATGTCTGCTTAAGATCCTGACAGTCATACTTGTAACTTGACCGTGTTGGTTGTCCAGCAGTGCTCAGAAGCTTGCTGTGCTCTGGAGTTCTTCTATCCTTTGGGTTAAACATCACTTGGTATCCTGGACTTTTTATCTCCGGCCAGCATCATAAAACTAGGTGTTCTGGTCGTGTTTGGATGGGCAGGGGCAGAACTGGTGTTCAGCAGTACTGTTGGGTGTGTGATAAGGTATAGAGGTTCCTATTTAGGAACAACATTGGTGAATAGAACTGATTTTCTTGTGAGAACCTGCTCTGTTAAAATCAAAGGGGTGAGATGGTTGTACCTGTACCCGAATGGAAAGCCTTTCATGTCCTAATTTGACTCGCACCGCAGCCCTGGAGTATACCAACTCCTCCTGTCGCTTTCCTGAAGTGTGACGTTACCTGGCATGCAGAGTAGAGAATGCCTGAAGATACTTTGGTTTCTAAGCTGACATCCAAAGACTTTTTTTTCCTGAACTATTGAAAACCAGTTAAATTGGGGCAAACCCTTTCCTGGTAAACTCTTATGCACGTTCCTATAGCTCCTGTCCTGGGGACTTTTTGGCCCTTTAGGTAATTTCAGGTTTAAACACTGAACTCAGACTGAAGGTGTGAGCTGGTAGCCTTAAAAGAAGGAGCTTAGCAAAGAGTTGAGATAAAAGCAGGACAGACGTGTGGTTGAAGCGAGGGAGAAGAGTCAAACAGTGTAATGCAAATGTAGGGGGATGGGAGCAGAACTAACTAATCAAACAGTGAGTTGCTGGTACTGAAGTGCCATAAAAAATAGCTTGTCTTGTGCAGTTCTTGTACAAGCCCAAGACTGACTATTATTTTCCTGGGAAATACATACTGTGTTTAAAAAGGAGGTATCTTCCAGTGTAAGCTTCTTAGGTTGCGTAATTTCCAAGCAGATGATGGCTGCCAGTGAGATGAGAATAGGTCTGCTCTTTTGTAAATGGGAATACTGGTAGTATGATGGCTTGTGGAGACTTCTCTTTAAATAAACCTGGCCTGATCTAGCTTTTGCTCTCAAAGAGGAAAAATTCCTCAGTATGAGCATCAACTGCAGTTCTCTTAGTGAACTCATCAGTCTTCCGGTCACTGAGAAATGAGTGACACACTGGAGTTATGCTGGGGAGGTTTAGGTTGGACACAAGGAAAAATCTCTTCACTGAAAGGGTTGTGCAGGCGTGTCGCAGGCTGCCCAGGGCGGTGTTGGAGTCCCCATCCCTGGAGGGGTTTCCCAGACCAGTAGAGATTGGTGCTGAGGGACAGGGGTTAGGGGTGTCCTGGCAGTGCGGGGTCAGTGTTTGGAACGCGTGATCTTAAAGGGCTTTTCTGTGATTCTCAAGTTTCCGTATTTGATATTCATTACTCATTATTGAGCTACTTACTGTAGCTCAGCAGGTATCGGTGGGGAGTTGTATCTAAGAGAGTGTTTCTGGTCTAGCAGCGTGTTGTGTTAATACACTGACCTTCTTTGCTAGAGCAGGGTTAGAAGCTGACATCACTGTATGGTTCAGTGACTCCTGATGGTGTGAAATCCAATGACTTGACTATTTAGTTGGTGTCTTTTTCCCGGGGACAAACACATATCTTGGGGGGCTGACCCTCACATCATAACCAGAAATTATTCTTTGAGCTCTCTCAATCTGCACTCAAAGTGTCTGAAATCAACTGTAATGGAGTGCCTGTGTCTTTTTCAGGGGTGTCTTGGTGAGACTGGAGGGATGCAGCCATCCTGTGGTTATGAAGGGCTTGTGTGCAGAATGTGGCCAGGACTTGACTCAGTAAGTATTCTCAGCTCTTCTTTGCAGCTTCTCCTTGCTCGTGATGAGGGATCCAAGCTCGCTCTTCTCCCGCTTTGCTTCTCTATTGGTAGCTGAGAATCACACCTATGAGGGTAACTGCGGCTGCAGGTATTCGCAGGGAGGGAGAACAGTATTCTAACTGTTCTGCCTAACATAAGTAGCTCTACTCAGAGTGCTTCTATAAGGAAAGCTCAGAGGAAGTTTCCTCTAAAAGTTAAATTTCAGCATAAAGCATGCTTTCAAATTTGTTTTTTAAAAATTGTGTATTTATTGAGATTGGCTCATGAAATTGTTGCTTAAAGTTGAGTGGTCTGAATATGTTAATTCTTGATCACTTTTATTAATAGCATAATCGTTTAATATAGTATATTTCTTTTCTGAAAAATTGCTGCTTGTAGGCAGGAGTCAGTGCTCCTTGTTGATGATACCAGCACATGAAGAGGAAATAGGCAAGACCTGTGGCAGTGTCTTAGTTTACTTTTGCTATTTCACAAAAGACACTTGTTTTGTCACTCTGAAATCTTGAAATATTTGATCTTTTTCCTTATGTCACTGTAGTCACAGATGCATCGTTTAGAACTGTTCCTTTTGGCTGTTACAGGAATTCATGACTAGGAATGCTGGTGAATGAGATGCCATGTGCGTACCTGAGCTACAGTTCGCATTACAGATTTATGACGTGGTGACTGTGCACGCTTGTTTCCTGTGGAGATAAATCTAGGCTGACTCACCATCTTAGGCAGACAATGTAAAGAGCATGGGCACAGACATGGATTCTCATCACAGGGTGTCCTATGCTGCTTTTATGTACTCGTAACTGAGTTTGAGAGCTGTCAGGTGTGTCAAGAGAGACGTAATAAACCCAGGAGGGGACCCCGTGCAGAGGTTAGCTGTGAGGTAGTACCAGTCTCACTCGTGTGACCTTGCTAAGTTTGGGAGCTAGCTTGTCTCCTGTGCTTTCAATTTAAAGCTTCAGAACTGTTTTGAATTTTTTTGTGAAATATTCTGCCGTGGAACTAAAGGATTTTAAGCTTAGGCCAAAAAGAAAGTTCAGAAGGTGATTGTATTTCCCTTTCCTCTATCTCCTCGATAATACAGTTGGTATGGAGGATGTTTCTTATGTATATCAAAATGACTAGTTCAGCAGCTGTTTTCCGGAATAGCCTGGATTTTAGAAATGAATGTTGCATACTCATTTCATTTGCAAGGAAGTACTCTGGTTTAATTCCTACTCATTATTAAGAATTACTCTGTGAACGTTATCCCATAAACCAGCGCAAGTGGACTGACTGTTGAAACATTACGCAATATGTAGCCTGGTTAATGGTTGGATATAATTTATTAATGGCCAACTTTTCATTAAGTGTTGTAAACCATTATTACTTGGTAAAGTAACAAACCTATCAAAAATTAATATAATAGCAAATAATGCTTTGCCTGCCTCGTAATCTCTTTTGATGCTGCTTTTCCCCACGTGATTAGGCTACGAAGCAAGAACGGGAAGCAGAATGTGCCCTTATCCACAGCAACTGTGTCTATGGTTCACAGTGTCCCAGAACTGAAAGTCAGCTCTGAGGTAAGTACGATTGTGCTTGCTTTATTCGCACCATTCACTGTAGCTTCCCAGTTAATTTGCACCAGAGCAACTTCTCAAGTTTGCAATAAACAAAGGACAGTAAAACTAATTTCTTCTAAGTTTAATTGAGAATATTTTGTTCCAGCAAGCTGAGCAGCTAGGAAGGGAAGATCAACAGCGACTACATCGAAATCGAAAGCTAGTGCTCATGGTAGATTTGGACCAGACATTGATCCACACTACAGAGCAGCACTGCCAACAAATGTCTAATAAGGTGAGCGTTTGATGTTACCTTGCAAGCC
>NW_010422807.1:71369-87699 GCF_000710305.1 Buceros rhinoceros silvestris | reverse complement strand
CAGGAATATTTCTAACAATATTGAAGTGATGGTTCTTTAAGAAAACGTTCTGTAATTAGGTAAAATTGTAGCTAAAGAATAACAGAAAATGAGAAACAAGTCTTCTGAAAGGTGTTCCATTTTCCTCTACACTTAAACTGGTGGTGTTATTTCTTCCGTTTATACTTTCCTGCACTTTTCCAGTCACTTCAAGCAGGAAGTTTTGGGAAGCTATTTTTAATCTCTGCTTTCCCTCCTTCACAATTCACAAGCTGGGTACTCAGTAAGGAGGTTTTTTATCTCCTCCAAGTCTGAGGTGGATGTAAGTGAATTACTGTTCAAAGCCCCCTTTTGGGTAGTCCAGTGCGTTACAGCATCCATCATTCCATTAATATGTCTAGTGATTCTTTTTTGCTTCGGTTTTGTTGGGGGGGGCGGGGAGGAGTTTGGATCTTGCTGTTCAGTTGTTCGTGAAGCTCTTGTCATTGAATGGCAAAGGCTGTTGGATTGCAGCATTTCCAATTTAGAAACTTTAAAACAAGAACCATGTTGGAATGTGTCTACAGTGTCTCGTACAGGAGGATGCAAATTCGGACTCCAGTGTAAGGCAAACTGCGGGTGCTCAGTTCCTGTGTCTTTCTCACATGTCCCGTAGGCTCAGCATGTGTTCACTCCTGCGAGCGAAAAATAAGCTGTACTTCAACGGAGAGGAAAGGGAACAGTGAATGTTCAGCTTAAAAATCAAAAAAAGTGTATATTCGAAAGGCTAAGTCCTCAACTCTCTACATGAGAAATGGAAGAAAAACTTTTTAAAAAGATTTTTTTATTATTATTTTATTCATCCACTTAATCTTTGTACCAAAACGTGCTTTAGCCTAGTCAGACTGAATGGAAGTAGTGGGAGTGATGGAACAGGGCGTTTCTGGAATGCTGGCTCTTGTGTTTGTTTTGATAATATGAAACGTGCTTTTTTCTAGGGAATATTTCACTTCCAGTTAGGTCGAGGTGAGCCTATGTTGCATACTCGTTTACGTCCTCATTGTAAGGAATTCCTGGAAAAAATTGCCAAGCTGTATGAATTACATGTCTTTACTTTTGGCAGCAGACTCTATGCACATACCATTGCAGGTGAGTAGTGTGTTCCATTTAACATTATTTACATAATCATGTAACTGGTTTTCTTTCTGTGGTTGTTTTCAAGAATTTGTTTTGTTGTTTTGTGCAAAAACACTTCCTAAATAATCCTGTAAGCAGAATTCTTGGCTCGTTTACAAAGCAGTGTCTGTATGGCCCATAATTGTAGAGATAATTTCTTTTCCGATCAGACATGCTTTTTTGCTTCCCTGAAGGTTAGAGAATCAGATTGTGGCATGGCATGTGAATCGTGATTGTGGCAGTAGTGCTTTCCTGTTGAATTAGGTAAGAAATTATGCTGATGGGTTCTAAAATGATCTGCAGCATCACTCGACTTAGAAATCTAAAGCAACAGTTCTGTAAAAATCAGCAATGTGAAACACTTCCCTCCTGTGGGGAACACCCCCTGACCCCGTGCTGTTTCCTTTTGCTTAAGCAGGTTTGGCTGCTATAAATCGTTTTCCAGTAGTACTATTTGTGTCCTGGAGCTGAGATGCACTTACTTGAGGAAGAGCACAGATCTAGCCCTCTTTTCACGTATTCTTCTCGAGAACTTAAATATATTTGTCTCTTAGTAACTGAAAACTTGCACTTAAATTATGGCCATAGTAGCCAGTGACCCACACCATAGACTGAAATGCTTTCTTTTTTCCAACAAGCATAAAAGAAACCTACCCTCTTATGTAAGCATCTGGCTCAAAGACACGTTAGGAGTGTGACCCGGTGTTTCACTTTCACCCCAACTTGAGTCCTCCTTGACAGAGTAGTATTTGCACCTCAGTCTTTCCTCTCTTAAGTCTGTCAGACTAAGACAATGTTAGTAACAGTGTTTTAGGTGATGACCCTGCCTATCAAACTGTCCTCGCTGCTGCTCTGTGTGTCCTGGCTTTTCTTTAAGTTGTCTTTCACATCTGCTTTTTTTCGTGTCATGTTGCCATGAATGCCTCAAGCAATGCTATCCCAGTGATCCCACTTCTTGGCAAGAAAGGAAGATTCCAAAATAGTTAGAAAAGAGTTGTGTCATTAAAGGTTTCATTATGATAAAGCAGGGAAGATGCTTGTAATGAGAAATACAAGAGACTTCTGTAATCAAAGTGATACATACCTATTTGTGGTGGCCAACTAATTATCCTTGAAAAAAAGTCTGGGAGAGGCGTGCCCATCCAGATGACTATTTCTGTATTACTCAACATTTATTGGCTGAGTTGTTTGAAGAGTCTTCCTAAAGCTTTTTCAGTCTCACGGTTGGATTACACATTGTGTACTGCTAATGCATTAAAACTTTTGTACCCTGCTGTCCTTCTTAGATGGTGGCTATTTCTTGTGTAGCAAGGGGTGAATGGTTTTCTTACACACTAGGTCTAAACACGTAAGGGTGAGATAGCGGCTGGTCAATCTTCCTCACTTGGATTTAGGTGCCAAAATCTTCATGTGGCCTAAGGCCAGGAGTTTTATAGCAAATACGCTTCAGAGCCAGGGAGAAGAATGAGTTGTGAGGTAGTTAACTCACGATGTGAAGTGCTTTCAGTACCTGACCTTCTCGCAGTGTGTGATTTGATCCCTGTGCCTGCTCATTTTAATCTCTGAGCTAGAACTTGGATTCCTCTGCAGTCCCAAGCTAGCACAGACTGATACTTATAATGTGACAAGCCTCTCTGTGGATATCATCCTTGAGCTGCTCCATCGGCTCTGTAGAGGAAATTGTTGCTTTCTGACATCCCCTGACTTCTGGATTTTTGCCTGAAGTTGTCGAACGTCGTCAAACAGCTGGATTACTCACACAGTGATGATGATAGTTTCCTCTGAAACTGTGGGGTGGTTGGAAACCATTGATGTGGCCTTTGGTCCACATACTCACCTGTGTAACCAAGCCGCAGTAGCAGCGAAATGTATAGCTGCTCCGTATAGAGAACACTTGATGGCAGTATTGGTTAAATGGTTTCTCACAGAGCGCTGTCAGTTTGGTACTTCACCGTTATCTCAATGTTACATAAAGGAAGGACTTGTAGTAAAATGGCAGAAATGTTTTTCTTAAGAAAAATGTTGTTTTCTTAGGTCCTCCGTGTACATTCTATATCTCTTTGAAATGTGCAATCCGAGTGGCTCTGTCCATGTCCCAGAAGGCGCTTTCCTCATTTTGTGAACATGTGATGTCATGTCAGTCTTTCTCTCATCCCAGTTCCTAAATGGGACTAGCTGATGTTTGTAAACACGATTTATGTCCTCTGAAGTCACATATCCCAAACCCCTTCTTTCTTTGACACATTCACAAAGTGGGATCTCGTAGTACATTTATGAAGATATGTTTTGGACTTTAGAGCTTCCTATAGTATTTCTCTTTTACATAATTACTTTGACCAATTGCTGCTTGATTTTTTTTTTTTCCCTACTCTGCATAAGAAAAGTTTGGTGTATTTAATACTGAAGTTGGCTGTAAAAGTCAATGCCACTGTGGATTTTGAGTTCAGAGTCCACTAGGCAACAAGAATGCAAGTGAAATCATTCCTTGGATTTATGGTGGAATTTCAAAAACAGGACTAAGTGGGGGTCGTTCCTATGTATGGTTTGTTACAGCAAGTATATTACAGTGTGGATTTCATAAATGATTGGCAGAATATGTGTGTATATGTAATCACTAGTGTCTGAAGCTATTGAAAGATTGGGTCAGCAGCTCTTTCCAGACTGGGAGCTAGGACCTGAAGTAGAACTGAAGGTGACCTAGTTCTTCAGAAATCTTGCTTTTAAAAAAGACTTCTTCAAGTTCATGTTGGATCCTACTGTTGTATCACTTCTGCTAGGAATTGCTATTTAATTCAATCTATCTCTAAGATTTGAGACTTCCCCAATGTGAGTTAGTTACTTGCAAAACACATCACAAGATGCAATGTTCAACTCTCCAAGTTTGCCTTTCAAAGAGAGTCTATATAAGATCAGGTAACCCAGTCTGGTAAGACTGTATGTGCAAAGAC
This sequence comes from Buceros rhinoceros silvestris, assembly GCF_000710305.1. Taxonomy (NCBI): domain Eukaryota; kingdom Metazoa; phylum Chordata; class Aves; order Bucerotiformes; family Bucerotidae; genus Buceros; species Buceros rhinoceros. Next base: position 83,617 of record NW_010422807.1, on the reverse strand, counting down.
CTGGTCTGAGATTCTGGAAAACAGACAACTGGGGGAAATAGTCTCTGCTAGCCAAGTCTACCGAGCTGTCCCTTGTAATGTGGCAAACGATAATGGTAGTGTCTTGAGTTTGTTGAAGGAACTATTTACTCACAGTTAACACATTATCTAATTTATGAGAATAAATGGAAGCACGTTTTTTATTTGAAACAGCAAGTCTTTGTCTTCAATCACTTTGACTTCTACAAAAGGGTTGATTTTTTTTTTTTTTAAATATGCTTACAAGATGAGAAATTCATCAGTATTTATCCTTCTGCTGGAATGATGTGTGCAAACTGATACTTTCCCAAGAAAAAAAATAGGTTAAAATCATTATCAACAAAGACAGCAAACCATGACCATAATTTTTCAGACGTGGTGCTGGAAAATGGATAGGAATAAGTAAATGAGTGAATCAGTGAAGAGTACATTTCAGGAACACTTTTGGTGTTTCTGTATGCTCAGTGAGTTTATACATAGACCTTTTCATCGTTCTAAAGTCACAAACTTGCAACAAAATGCCCCTACAGAAAAGTGGCGTTATCTAAACAGATGCTTTTTTTTGTGGTCTGTATTGATTTTTTTCTTCGGGATAAAGCCACCAATACACTGGAAGGTATCATCAATGTGAAACCTGCTGCTTCAGTAAAGGTCAGTGTCCAAACTGTGCTATTGAAAAATTTTCAGTCCTCCAATGTGTAGGCTGTGGAAAGTTTGTTTATTTTTTTTTTAATTCTGAAAATGGAAGGGGTTTCCTGTTATTAGAGTTTCCCAGTTCTTCTTGTTATTAAAAGCAGTATAATAATTTTCTTTTAATAAAGAAGTTATATCTTAGCCATTGCTTATTTTTATCTTGAGTGTCTGAATCTCCTTATTTTTAATGCAAAGTTTTTATTTTTTCAGATTTATGTTCTGTTTGTACTCAGTTGAAAGTTAACATTTTAACTAACCATGTGAACTAGCTGTTAGTTGTCTGGTTTCTCTTGCGTGGGGTAGAATGGCTGAGTGGGATAGTGACTAGCCGATTTCAGCCTTTCCAAAGACCTAAAGGCACTATTAACATCCTGCTGAGGAAAACAGAGGCTGTATGATGACTGCAATGTTGCCTGCCATTTCTCTGAAATGGGAAAATATCAGCGTGATCCCTGTTTTGACTTAATTGGCTAGGCAACATCTAGAGGAAACCAAATGGTAGGTGAAGAACTTCTTCAACAGCCTGGTGCTGTTATCTGCATCGCTATTCAAGTAGCTTCGCTTTGGAAAACGCTGCTCTCTTCAGTGGGACTTTTACCTTTGCGGGTGCAGCTCTGATGGGCTGTATCCTCAGTGTATCTTTGAATTGTCAAGCGGGGAAAAAAAGTATTACAGTTATAAAGGCTTTACTGAAAAGCTCCAGAACACTACCTCATCTCTAATCACTGGCAGCCAGGGTTTCTGTGTCGTCTTTTTTCTTACAGCCTTACTTAGATAGTGCTGCAACCGAGCGCCTCATTGTGGTTTCACTGTCTGATCAGTGCACTCCTGCCCAGTTTAGTGAAGAGTCCCTGAGTATTCAGATCATTAGCAGAAGAAAACTTGGTTGGGGAGAACAGCAACTCGTGTGACAGCTTATGCAGTTTGTCAAAATATCTGTGTGTAAGGCAATAAATCTTTGTAGCTAATTCTCTCAATTCATTATGCCTAGGTACTGCAAGGGTCTCACTGCAGGGGATGATTCTACGAGTTTGCAGCAATTCTTAAGCATAGCCGGGTGAGTTAAGGTTGAACCTCTGTCCTTAACTCGGAATTTTCTTGCTTTTATGGGTTTTAAGTGATTCCAATTACACATTAATATGTATAGGATCAACTTTTCAGAAGTAACTACTGGATTTTTTTTTTAATTTATACCCTCTGCTTTTGAAGACCCAACTTAACATACTCCTTGGAGCTGGACTGCTGAAAGGAGTTGAACATGTATTCTGTGCAAATCTCAAACCTACTTGAAATAAAATTCAAGTTGGTCCTTAGGGTCTGTAGTAGTTTTAAACTCTGGTTCTGTCTCCAAGATGGCCACCATTTAAAGTAAAATAAAGTAAGACTTAAAAATTGTTCCCAGATGAGTACTGACTGCCTTGTATTATTAAGAATAAGTAGTAGTTGATGCTCACTTCAATGCAAATTCAGTAAAATGGAAAATTCAGCTTCGCATGTAAAATGCCAGTTTCTTTCTAAGCAATTATGTGGCTGTGATATGCTCAGGAAGACAACTCCATTATTGGAGGCTGGGTTCAGAAGCATGTGCATGTGTGTTTGTACACCCAAGTCAGCACTTCCTGAAATAGCGGCATTTTATCTGGCTTTAAGATGAGCTAACACAGCTGCTCCTGTTTTGGTTTGCCGTTTTTAAAGAGTGCAGTCAGAAAAGTTACAGCAACTGAGCCTAAATATTTCTAGGAATCCCAGGATGTATTCATTATATGTAAATGTATTAAAGTAGTTGTTAAAGGTACAACTTAAAACCTGCAAATGCAAGAGCTCTGGCTGAAACGGTCACTTAACTTGCCCATCCTGCTTAAGTGTTGCAGCACTGCTGACTCTTGTGATCCTCCGCAGTCCCTAGGCATCATGAGCTAAGGAGAGCATTTAGCTTTAGAGCCACCTGTAGAGAGGTAAACATACGCTGCAAAAAATCTGTGTATCTATCACTTGCAGTATCTTTCAGCCTAACCTACTTGGCTGTCACAAATCAATTATTTTCATTTTCGTTTTGTTGCTGTGTTGAAAGTGGGACGGGATTTTTAAATTTAATCCCACTGCATTAGTTACAAACACTTGAACCACTGTGCTTAACCTTTCCACCATACAATAACACGTACCGTAAAATTGTCTGCTTAGGAAACTGCTGTCACACAGATGCAAATAGCCGAATTACATAGAACATAAACAGGGATCAAGTGTCTTGAACATTGACCTTTTAATTTCTTCTTTCAAAAGGATTTTTGGACCCTGAAAAGAAGCTTTTTTCCCATCGGATATTGTCAAGGGATGAATGTATCGATCCATTTTCTAAAACTGGGAATCTTCGGTATGTATATGAGTCTTGTGCATTAAGTGAGAGAGGGCAACGGAGACAGAATATGCTAAATGTAATAAAATCTCCCTGTATTTAACATGTTTATAGTCCTTCTACATCTGCCTCTTAAATACTGACACCGTCTCGGTAGAACTGAGGTGTCAGGCGTTGCAGCAGTTCATCGACTTGGTGTGTCCTGCGGTGCTAGAGCAGTAAGAATGTGAAGCAATGGCATCTAAGTGTTCTCACTTAGACTTTTCATTCCTGTAGTAACTTAACCATGGCTGGTATGTTGTGGGGTTTTGTTAATTAAAGCAGAATTCTCTGTTTGAAGTTAATTCATATCTGAGTACCTAGTATTCTTGCTTTCACACGTGCTGTACATCTAGCAGATCCTGGTCTCTACTGTTCCTTGAAATTGGGTCATCTAGAGTCTTGAAGTCATATTCTACTCTAAATTGAGGTTCTGATCGTTTTCAGAGTATAAAGACAAGATTTTTTTTCTCAAAGACAGATATGATTAGTATTTCATAGAACTAGATTAAAAGTGATTGCTTCCTCCTCAGCCAACCCCAGCAAATGAGAAGCTCTTTTCTTTCCCTCCTCTGTTTTTGTATGCATACATATCTTCAGTATTTTACCTCCTCCTTCTAGGTGATATAAATATTAGTGCTTTTTGCTTCCTTCTCCTTGAATTGAACGAGTCTACTCTTTAAAAACTGGTCTTTTGCCTGTTTATATGTTGATAGTGTACTGACCATGTGATAGTTGGCCTGGGCTGTTTGTTGACATAAACTGTGAAAACCAGATCAAAATGTTGTAGTGTCTTCTTGCAGAGGTTTGTTGGTTCCTGCTACTAGGCATTTAAAAATAGCTGTTTAGTTTTTTAACTTTAATTAGTTGAAATACTGTATTTTGAATTCTGTAATTTTAATTTTGCTTTTTTTTGTATGTTCATATATAAGCATGTGTGCAGATGTGTTTGTAATAAACCAGAGCATCAACAGAAAATACTTTAATTGGTGGTATTAACTTCTAAATCAGGATTAATTTTGTCAACTGTTTTGTGTCTTAGAGATCTCTTCCCATGTGGGGATTCCATGGTTTGCATCATTGATGATAGAGAGGATGTTTGGAAGTTTGCACCAAATTTGATAACTGTGAAGAAATATGTATACTTCCAGGGGATAGGAGATATTAATGCACCTCCTGGATCAAGAGAAATTCAAATGAGGAAGAAAGGTAATTATATCGGTTTTAAATTGCTTTTACAACTTTTTCCACTTCTGAAATGCAGTGGATGTAAGTCGTGGTGGTGGTGTTACTAGTGTTGCTCTTGGGCTCAGCTGAGCAATCCTAGACTGTTGTAGTTGACAGAGTGCTCCTGCAGCACAAATGCAAGTAGGTTTTTAAAACTGGTCTGGTTTTGGTGGTGGCTTTCCTTCTGGAGAGTGACCACAGCAGAAGTGGCTGGAGAGCTGGTTTGACAATACACCGAAGTGTTTAAGAACATGTAGAGAAGGATGGCTTCTGTCTTCCCCCCTCCATTTAACAAGGCAGTTTTTCTTCTCTGTAGGTTTCTTCTTTTTGGTCGCCTTCCCTGCTCTGCTTTGGAGCAACGCTTATAAACTCTGGTCTCAGCATACTGCTGAAAATGAACATTTTGATCTCTGTTTACCTCCCTGCCTCGATCACGCAAATAAATTTAATGTGGGAGTTTTAGCATTTACCGAATGTGGCATTCCAGCATTTGACATGAGACCCTTATGTTCAGCTCAGAGCCTTATTAGGCTCAGCAGCCTCATGCGGATAGTGGATTTTGAAGCTACACATCGCTGTGTTAGTATTAATTTGGGGGCAAAATGTATTGGAAAGGCAGTGTCTAAGAAAGAATTGCAGGGCTCTTTCTGGTTTAGCCACAGGTTTGTTTTTTAAATTTAATGTGTGGCAGCACTCTTTTTTCCACTGTGTAACTAAAGGTGTCCAGAGTGGAAGCAGCTCAGACTGAATCAGGCCACTGTCATGTAGGGAGCTCTGTTTGGCTGGAATCATTACTTGCAGGGCAGACATGTGCGTGCAAAAGAGAGACAAAGTAGTGTGATTTAATCCAGTGCTCCTGATGAATGTCTGTGTGCAAGTTTCTGGATGTCTGAAGTCTCTTGGCTTCTCACTTCTGAAGACGTGTCCTAAAACTATTTTTCTGCCTTTGAGTCTATTACCCTTTTACTTGTATTCCAGCAGAGTCTCAAATGAACCTCGAACAGCATCTTCGTGTGACTACAACATGTATATCTTTGCAGCTATTAAAATACAATTATTTTGGTTATGAAAAATAGGAAATATATGAAAGCCATGAAATTGTTTAGGGAAAGTTCCTGTAGTAGTAGTTCCGGATTGGGAACTTCTCAAGTGAGCTCTGCCCTATTTTCCTATTCTTTTTTTTTTTTTCTTCTCTGCAGTAGTTTCATTGCCCTGAGCTGTAATCAAAAGTCATGCTGCAAGATAAGTCCTCTGATGCTTGCATAGTTTAACAGTTATGTGTGATTTTAAAAAACAAAACTGCTTACACAGCTTCTTTACGGAAGTTAATTAGGCTTGCAAGTCCTTTCTAGTAATCACTGACACCTGAAGTACCTTAACCTTGAGAAGCCTAGTTGTCACATCTAAACACAGTGAAGTCTAACTGCAAATGAAACTGCGTGCGTAAGGAAAAAGAAATTGTGATAAAGCTTTAAAAAAAAATAACTGAGAAAATGTGTGTTTTTCTTTCTTGTGTCTTAGTAAACCACTCTGCAAAACCAGAAGCACTGGATTCAGCAGTGACATCAGCAAAAGATGCTGAAGAAATTAAGAATGTCATATGTGTAGAAGAACAAAGCAATGGTCTCAAGAAAACTACAAAGGACACTTGCACTGCAAATGGAAATACTTCTGTTAGCAGCGAAATGACTGACTGGGATACAAACTCTTGCGAGAAAGTTAATGCCCAGGACTCCTTAAATGATAACGCTGATCACAAAATGGACAGTGAGGTCACTAACAATTTGATAAAGACAAAAGAATCTCAGATTTTTTCAGAAGAAGTTGATAGAACAGTGACAGAGAAGCAGCAAACCCAAGACAAGACAAATGACTTGGACTTTGAGCTGTCTAGTGACAGTGAAAGTGACGGTGGATTGGATACCAGAAAGTCATCTACTTCTGTATCAGATAGTGAGAATGAGGAAAAGAGAAGCTGGAAGAAATCCAAACAACCTCTGCAAGATGAAAATTTGCAGAAAGGGAGTTGCACTGATGTGAGTGAGAAAAAGGATGGCCTGGTGAACCATTCTAGGGACACGCAATCTCTACCTAGTGAGAATATTCAAGACAAAACCGATCTTGAAGCACAAGAAGAAAGTGAACAGGAAAGCCTTTGTGATTTGGGAAATGGGTGTCCAGACAAGAAAGAAGCGGAAACAGAGTCTCAGAATAGTGAACAGTCTGGAATTACAATGGGTGAGTCCTTAGACCAGAGTATGGAGGAAGAAGAGGAGGAGGATGATACAGATGACGATGACCATTTAATATACCTTGAAGAGATCCTTGTGCGGGTTCACACTGATTATTACACGAAGTACGATAAATACCTGAAAAAAGAGATTGAGGAAATTCCAGACATCAGAAAAATTGTACCAGAACTGAAAAGTAAAGTGTTGGCAGATGTAACTATAATATTTAGCGGACTCTACCCGACAAACTTCCCCATTGAGAAAACACGGGAACACTATCATGCCACAGCACTTGGAGCTAAAATTGTGAAGAATCTAGTACTGAGTGCTGATGATCCTGACAAAGCAACACATCTGATTGCAGCAAGGACAGGTAGGTGTGTGAGACATGAGTGCTCCATCAGCTTTGTTCCTGTTACAGTTCACTCGCGCCTTGAGCTAGTTTTTGTATAACTGACAGGTTCTAACGTAACTGAGATTAGAATTGAAATTAAAGGGAAGACACTTCCTAAAACAACTTGCAATCCTTTTTTAAAGGCTCTTTTGCTGGTTTTCTGGTCAATCATGGGTTTTAATTGTTAAAAGGAGACCTGCTAAATAATCGCTAATGTTGTGTGTCATGTCTCACTTGGTTAAGAGTTGGTGATGTTGAGTCTTTGACTATAGAAGTGTTGAAAGCAACTTTAGCATTTGTGTCAGAGAGAGGTTTATAGTGCTCTTGCTGTAAAGATATAACAAGGTTTTCTTTCTTGGTTTCTCAGGTTTCACCTCTCCTGTTCAGTTTCTGTTTGTATGGGATTCACACAAATTATACTGGAATGTGATGGTACCCTGTGTGATGCACAGGCTATGCACAGAACAGTGTGTCTTTGTTATGGAGGACTCTGTCAAGAGAGCTTAGCCCAGCTTATGATGTGTCTTTCAGAGGGTATCTGTGTTTGCGTAACTCCGATGGATAGGACTGTGCCATCAGACAGCTGCCACAGAGGAGCTAACAGGCTGCGTTACCTTCTAGTGCAGGGGTTTGTGTGAGAGGGAACCCGGACCGTTAGTTTCCTCAGTGTTGGCCTTTTGAAGCTGGGTGGAATCTAAATATCTGATAATCAAACCCATGAAATCCGAAAGTGAAACTGCATGTTTTAGATCATCTAAAAATTCTAGGTAGTTTTAGGTCATCTTTAAATGTCATAAGTGAACAAATAACTCATCTGCCACCTACTGGATTATTTTTCTTGACTGCTGTTCATTTAAGGGTTCAGTACATCTGAAGCAGCTTTGTTTCATCGGCTTGAATTGTAAAAGAATGGAGTCTGTCTTCACTGGCTGTAAGATAAATGTGTAAACCTTTCTCCAAGTAGGTGTGTCTCCAGAAATGGAACAAGCTGTTTCTTACGCGGCTGACCAGGAATTGCTTCTTCCTATTGGGGAGGCAGTGGTAAAAAAGCCTCTGATGTTTAGTGACTACAAGCAGAACGTTGCAATTCCGTAGTTTCTACCCTTTTAAATATGAGTAGTGTTAACCTATGAGCTCAAACCAGGAGATTTCCCAGTATCCCATCATATGCCAATCAGCTATTTCTGTATTTAATAACCTAAACAACAAGAAGGCTGTACGTTTGCCAGGCTAGTGTGAACTTGCCTCCCTTTCCAGTTCTAGTGACACAGAGCACCGGCAGCCTCCATTAACAAGTTGCTAAGGCCAAGTGCAGCAAGAAGGGGCTGCAGTATTGGCCTCATCAAGTAGGATCAGAATACAAACTGTCCCCGAGGGCCTGCAGTGAAGTAGCAAGTTTGTACTAATTGTCCTGATGTAGGTATGCTTTTAAGTACTAAAAACAACCTAAAAACCAGAAGAGGCTGGAATTGGTTTCACTGAGATGAGCTGGGACTCTGATTTGTGAAGGTGTGATGGACAAAATAGCGAATGGGAATTGTTACAGTTGGTGGATGCATCGCTTTGGCCCTCCAGAGTTTTACGACAGTTGCTGATCAGCTGTGAACGCTGCAGGACTAGAACCGCAGTATTCTCTGCAGCGAAGACTTACCCAAGCTCATTAGACTTCACTGGAGATGTAAGATCTGAAATGGGAAATCCGTGTAACACTCCTGGATTTCCCATTTCAGACCTGAAAAGGCTTCATTTCCAAGCTGCTTTGTCTAATGTGTACTAGATGGCTCCTGAATGGAGTTGTGCCTCGGCTGCAGCCACTGCGTGATGTAGTGGAAGTGGTAGGGTGGATGGAACTTGCAAATGCATGCCTTTGTCTAGAGGAAAAAATGTTACATAACTTCATGTTAAGGCACACAGCACGTGATAATGAGAAACAGCTGAGGCTTTTTTTTGGGAGTGTACATTTTGAGGAGGGGATTGTATGTTTATGTCGATAGATCTGCACATCCTTGTGTTCTGCTTTTATAGGCAAATCCTTCACTCCCTGCATGTTCTTGGGGAAACATCCACTAATACAAAAAAACTATTTTAACTCTGTTTAGATAACATTACATTAATGTGCTTTTACAGTATTTGAATATTATTAACACATTTTAAATTCATTCTCAGTATTCTTTTGAAAAATAAATACATTTCACAGTGGTTCATATTTTTCAGACTTTTTGTCAAGAGCTAGATGCTCCTTCAAAATAGTCATGTAATGCTGGTGCTGGCTTCGTACTTAATTAGCAGACAATATTTGAATATATGTTAAAACAAGAAATCACAAGAATAGTGCTATTTCTAAATTGCTGGGGTAAAAACCCCTTGTCAGAATGTAGGAGCTGACCCCTGTTTTTAGTAAGAAAAGAATTGCACCAGTTCTAAAAGAGGTAGCTCAGCAGTCTGTTCTGCCTAAAGAGTAGGACTGCTGTCATCGTTCATCATCACTTAGTAATTATTTCTGTAACGCTGGCAGTGAAATAGGAAGATTTAAAGTGGAAAAAGATGTTTTCCAATAACCCTTTTTTGTTGTTGTTGTTAGATTCTTATGAATTCCTTGTGGTTCTGGCTTTGGGGTTTTTTTGTTTTCAGGTGAAGACTGCATTTCGTCACCTTTGGTTAGATGGGAGTAGTTATGCTGCATCACCCGAATGTCAGGAGGGGAAACTGAAGTTTAATGAGATTTTAAGAATATAAACTGTGCCCTGTCACAGCTGGATTTGTAGTAATTCAGCTGTCAACGTGATTTTTCATACTCTTTCTTGTGTGGTTAGAAAGCAGACTCTCCAAGTCTCCCTTACTGCTGCCGAGCCATACGAGTGTGGCATCTCTGGCTCCTGTGGCAAACAGCTGGAGCATGGCTTGGTGTCCAGTTGCTGGTGAAAGGGGGAAACAAAAGCATGTCCCTTCTGGAGTTTTTATTCAGAAGTCAGTGACCTGAGACAAGACAGTATTGTTCTGCTGCTTTTTTTCAACGTGTTTGTGAAAAGGTTTTAAAACACATTGTGTCAGTTCAGAGTTTGTGGATGACCTCACTAGACTCAGACTTAGGTCAGCCAAGGTAACTTACAGGTTCCCTTTGCATTCGCTGAGCTGTTGTAAATGGCATCCGCTTCTCCAGAGCAGCGGTGGGGGGAAATGCTGTTGGCTTTTCAGTTTTGAAGACAAGAAGAATTTGTAAGAGGAAATAAAAAGGGAAGAAGTCCGCGTGAAGCAGTGTCCCCTAGGTCCTGGAGTGATGGGCTTTCCCATCAGTGACCACATCATAGTGTGTCGTATGGCGTGGGCAGCTAGTGAATACCGTTTCAGATTGTATTACAGCACTCCTGCAGCCTATTGCAGTCAATTTAAATTTCTTTTATTCTCTGTACGTACTTGTCTGTTTCTCTGCAGATAGACAGCTTGTTTCTCTGCAGACACAGATACTCTGAATTCTGAAAACAAGTAAATCCTTGTTCTTGGAGGAAAATTAAGATCCCTTTCATTAAATAGGGAGGAAAATACTATTCCCGTAATTACTGTAAAATAAGGATCTTTGTATCATCTAATCAGCTTTCATAAATCTGAGTGACTGAGAAAAGGCCCTTGTAGTCCTTTCCACTTACCTATGGTCTGCATCGATCTCACTTTGGTTTTTGAAACATCTGCTGTTTGCTTTAAGCAACAGTAAAGTGCACTGGCTGAGGAGTCGTTACATCTGTGTACACACTAGACTGAGCAGTTACTGTGTTATTTCATAAACCTTGTTATGTCCCTTCCTGAACAGATGAAAGATACTGTCATTGGTTTTTGCATTGAGTTTTTGCTGGTGGAGCAGATAAAGCTGTTTGGGTCACGTAAAATTATTCTAGTGGGTTAGTAGCAGAAATATGTCAGTTTATGCCCTGAATTTTTCTTTCCTTTTTAAAAACATATTTAATCCTGTGTCTTCCTATTCTCTGAAAGCTATGTGGGGAAAAAAGCTAGATTTCCTTAGTCCTGTTGTCTTAGCCTATGTCAGGTTTTGCTTGAGATCATTAAATATGAGGCTGCTTAAAATACCAGTTGTATTACGAACTTTAGCTCCTCATTTTCCTACTAAACAAATGCTTACTCCCGAGTCTGCCTCTGAGGAACTAAGAAAGAAGAAAAAGCTGCCAGCTGATAAATTCTGCTAAGCCTGTCTTATGACTTGGTGTGAGGTCTTTACCAGACATAGCTGTGTATGTTCACGGTTTTTTCTGAAGAATATTTTAAAAAATAAAAAATCCAGTTAAGCACCACTTTAAACTCAGTCACAGTGCAGGTAAGCCTGTTGCTTTCGCTAGTAAAACACAGTGCAGCATTAAAGCTGAGCTCTAGACATTGCTATGGCTGTTTCACCATCAGTCTTCTAGGACAAAACATCTGTACAACTTGCCTTAGGTTAACGTTGTTGGAGAAGAGCTTCAGGATTTGATCATAAGTCAAGATTTGTATATAAAAATGGAGAAATAAACTGTTAATGATCAGATTTTTCCAAGCGATGTCTGTCAACCTGGTTACAAACTGCCACAAGGATAAGTTGACTTTGTGTTGGCACTGGGAGAGTGTTTTGAGAGGTTGAGAGCGATTCTGGTGGTCGCTTCCCATCGTGTGCTTCGGTTGATGGTGAAGCTCACTGGAGGGTGCAGTCAGCTGAACACTCGGAGGCATTCTGACCCCAGCACCAGGCAGAGCTAATCCAAAGCCAAACTCCCTGACATGCCTACGGGGTGGGCATCACTCCTCTTGCACCCTTTTCACTGCAGACCTGCCTGTTGGGCTGTACTACTTGGTAGTATTAATGCAGCCAAATACGCAGTATAACATTCCTTTTTAGCCTTTGTAAACATACAGCGTTAGGTCTCCTGTATCTGTGCTGCCGAAGTGCCTAGTGCGTTCCGTGCTTTGGGTGAGACAAAACAAACTGCTGTGGTGAAACTGCTCCTGGAGCAGAGCTGCACGAGTTCATGTTGCATTAGTGATTTTGGTCACTCTTTTAGTAGCAAATTGTCAGGATTAGTAGGAGGCTTTCTTGTGTTTTCAACCTCTGTTGGCAAGATCAAAAGGAGAATTGATGAGTCCTTTCCCCGGGTCTGGAAATAACCTTTTCCCGATATCTGTACTTTGAGGCTCTATCTGCCAGAAGGCAGGTGTGATTAATCTGGACTGTATCTGCTGCTTGTGGAAAGGCTTGTGTACCTTTTCAGCTTTTTGGAACAATTTTAAACAGGAATTTGAAGTAAGGAAAGGC
>NW_010422807.1:69894-71272 GCF_000710305.1 Buceros rhinoceros silvestris | reverse complement strand
AAAGGTGATGATAGGGGAATGATGCAAGAAAGTGGCCCAGAAAGAGAGTTCTTCCTTTCAGGGATCTTTAGCCCAGCTGGGTGATTCAGATGTTGCTAACTGCATCAGAAGGACTACTGTCTGCGTGGATTAAAATCCTTTCTGCTGTTTCTTCTTAATGTGCTTGCTTCCAAAAGTGGAAGATACGCTGGGGAAGGGGAGAGGAGAAGCCAAGAGTAGTAAGTATTGCAATACTACTACTTCTATCCCATTACACTGGGTGTTCCACCAGACCTTGCTCTGAGAACAACACACGTGTGTTGTAATGTGTAATCTTGATTTGTGGAGCTGTCAGGTGGAAATAGGGAAGCCCCTGGGCTGAGGCAGGTGTATTACCTCCCGAGATTCCTCAGTAGGCAGCTGCACTTGAAACGGAAGGGAGCAGCAAGCTTGGTGTTGCAGAGGTGAGGAAGGTGAAGGCTCCTCACCCTCAGGGTGTGGGTTTGGTTATGCGCTGGTCTTTGAGCCCCCAGTTTTGTGTTAATGGCTTACACCTTTCGGAGCTGTTGTTCCAGAACCATAACAGTTCCATACTGGACAGTGCCCTTTGGGCTGGCATGTTTAAGGCTTCTGGTGCAATCCTGTTGACTAGAAGAATTTACTTAGTTTCATACGTGCCAAGAAGCTATCAGATACACTTGAATGCAGAAAGTGTGGGTGTGTGGAACAGGCAGCAAGATAAAGCACCTGATGCAGAAATGTCGGCTTTAAAAATAGTTGGAGGAAGCCCACTGCACGGGTTTAACATGAGGTAAAGGTGCAGTTCTGTGGGTCCCCCTGCTGAAGTCCAAAAGGAGCAGCAGTATCTTTAGCTGGGTGACTAGATGTACTGCTGTAGCAGGTAAGATTTTCCTCAGGGTGTTACGAGCACAGGCCATCTATTCAGGAGCACCATCAACTTGGCTGCTCAGACTGGCAAGTAGAAGTGAAGGCAAAGAAGGACAAAAGTGCATTATGTGGTGTGTTTAGTGAACGTGAGGATGTAGATGTTTTCCATATGGATTAGCTTCAGTGGACTGCTTCCACAGTGCCTGTGCTTTAGGAAGTTACAAATACCTTCATGCAGCTTGAGACGGGGGTTATCCCGTTAAGAGTCTCGCTTTTATCCCTTGTTTTTGTTTTGTTGGATTGGGGAGGAGTAAATGTCCTTCTTAAAGCAGAGTGTCCTTAAAACTATCTTCTGTGTTTTGAGAGACACTGTAATGTTGTGTTTGACTTCGTTATAGGTACAGAAAAAGTACGGCAAGCTCAGGACTGCAAGGACCTGCATGTCGTAAACCCCGACTGGCTGTGGAGCTGCCTGGAGCGCTGGGACAAGGTTGAGGAACAGCTCTTTCCC
>NW_010422807.1:38556-69805 GCF_000710305.1 Buceros rhinoceros silvestris | reverse complement strand
CTTGAAGGATGACTACATCAAAACACACAGGTAAGTGGGAGCCTGGGGGAGTAGGGGCTGTGAAAACAGGTTATTCATACAACGATGCTAACTTATTAATGTGACTATAAAATCAATTTCTGATAAATTCAGAATGAGTGTGCAGTGCTTACAGATTTTATGAAAGAACCCTCCTTTTTTGTCCATTTCTATGCTGCTTAAACTGAAGACTGTTAAGGGGTTGAAGCTTGCAGAATCAGGAGAAATCTGTGGTACCAGCAGTTTCTTCAGCAGTTGCCACTGTTAGCCATTTTCAGCTGGAGCAGTTGACCTTGTCAGTTCATCCACAAACTACCACAGGGAATGCTGCCAAGCACAGGATCATCCATCGTGCCAAATGACAAAAAAAATGTACACACTCCCACAACACGAAAAATTGGTAAAGTGTGTCATTGTTTTCTGAAACTTAGTATGAGGAAGAAGGGAGAAACAGTGGGGAAAAAGGCAGAAAATTCTAAGAGGGGTTGGAAGACATGAAGATAGAAGCAAAAACTGGAAGAAAGGAGATAGTGAAAGAAGAGTTTGGGATGATAAAAAGTGTTGAAATGGAAAGGGTTAAAAATAATCAGTGCACTGATGACAGCAAATAGACGAGACAGCCAAAACCATTATTAACACAGAGGAATTCAGAGGGCTATTAAGAACAGCCCCCTCTAGGGAAGCGTGGTGGCTAAAATAACTGCTGCCAACACGCGGTAGGGCCAGCTCTGCCCTTTGTCTTGCTCCCTGTCTGGATGGGCTCACACTAACAGCGTCTTACAGCCTCACGGAGGACCTTCCCATCTGTGTTTAGACAGGAAGGGCTGTAGCTTATTGGGATTCCTGTATGAAATGGACACTGGTGTGATTGACTGAGTAGGCTAGAGATGTGCGTTCTGCTCAGGACACTAGCCTTTTGAGGGCAGAAGGTGCGTGTGCAAGTCCCCATACACTCCAAAGACACCAAAAAGTAGGAAGGTCTGTGTGTGAGGTCACTGAGGTTAGAGACCTACAATCACTAAAACTTAGAGATGTAGCCTACTAATGGCTTGACTAGAATACTGTGTTTTTAAAAAAGCTATTGAGGGGTGGGGTTTAATCAAACTTTGAAATATTTGTTTGGGATGTTTTAATTTGTCTCGGGCCTGAGACTGCCAATTTCTCAGTCAGTGACTTGTAATCATCCTTTCTGATGACCAGATGAATATTAGTCTTTCTACCTTTCTTAGTTTACTCTTCCGTTTTATCAAAACATGATAATTTTTCCTACTTCTGTGTTTCACATACCGTATACCAACCTTCAGTCTTTTCCTCACCCTTCCCACACACCTCAGTCTGTGAGACATCTGTCTTACTGCAGATATTTTCACTTTATTAACCCAACACGCGCAACTTCTTTGGAAGAGATTTTCTCCTTAGTGAAGCTATTTGAAATAGTGATTACTGGTCCAAACAAAGCACTTCTGGTCCCCAAAGAACTAGGGTGGGGAGGGGGTGAACTCTGAGAAGATATTTGCCTATAAAATGAGCTTTAAAAAATAGCAAAAGCTTAAGAATAGCAAAAAAAGAGAGAACAAACTTGGAATTGGTTGACCTTGAGCATTGATGCTACAAGGCCACTTCAGAAATGTCCATGAAAGCATATGGTAAAACCTCTGGTTTTGTGGCACTTTTAATGTTTGTTACAATATAGTTTAACTGTTTTCTCTGTAGCTTTGGTTTCATGGTGCCTAACATGCTGGTTTGTGATGATTTTTTCTTAACTATTTAATTTGCTCCTTATTTTTGTGGCACTTCATTGTAATTGGATAGTATAATCACATAGTGGTGATTCCAGCAGACTGATCTCTGAATGTTTCTGCTGACACTTCTAAAATTACGTTACGGAATGCAGCAGGGTGATCATACGTGGCTTGGTATTTTAGCTAATGAGTTTGGATGACTTGCAAATTAATACTGTGTGGTTATTTTCTCCCAGAGCCAGTTCAGAGAGCAAATACTAAGATCTGATACGATAGCATGCTTTTCTCCTTGTGCATACATGCAGATTATCGTGCTACTCTAGTTGTACAGTTGTTACTACCTGGAAGCAAGTTCAGTGACTGCATGTACTAAGACAATTTTAAGGCACCTTTAGTAATATTTTAATAGTGTAAATATGACATTATTTGTGCCTTTGCGTTTTTCTGTTTTAAATTCAGTGAGGCATTAATGGGGTGGCAGAGAAGAAATGTTTCTTCAGAAATCGACCAAACTATTCTTGCACTGCTGCACTTCCTCTCTCCTTGAGGAAGAAGGAATTCTGTGTGTTGCATGCTGGTTAGATAGCTCGGGTAAATTTCTAAAGCAGTCTTTTTCTGAACTTCATCCACAGAGAGAACAGCCCTGCCATGTTTCCTGACACACACAGCATGTTTCAGACAGCTCTGTTTCACCCAACACCCATCCATCCAAAGTCTCAGCCTGGTCCTGAAGTTCGACTTTATGATCCTAACACTGGAAAGCTGATCAGGAAAGGTGCTCAGACCCCCAGCCAGTCGATGTACATCCAGTCTCCAGCTCCTCCCATCACCTTACCAGTTCACGGCGAACACTCGTCTTTCAGGTACCTAAAGCATAGCTAAGAGTCACTTCAGCTGTATGTTCAGATGCTGTAGTAAATTTAACTCTTGTTACCTTGGCATTTGATCACATTATCATCTTTGGTTTGTTTGCTTTGTTTGCTTTCTGCAAAGCCAGGGAAACGAGTGGCAGTGACTGGTTAGCTGAAGCAAAGTCACATTCTGGAACTGCAGATGTTTTTTGCGCCTTACTTAAGTGCAGCTAGAAACCTCGAAACATATAAATGCAGTTTGTTCTTTGTGCACTCTCAGTGTTAGAATAACTCATCTCTAGCAAAGCATGAAATGTTCTCTAATGTTTTAAATGAGTCTTGGAATACTGGATTGGGGTTTGTCTGTAAAACATTTCTGAGAGCATTTGGCTTTTGTTTATAAAATTCTTCTCTTTGCCTAATTCCTTCATATGGGACACGAGCTTTGTGTCTTGTCCTGAAGAATATCAGAAGTGATAGAAGAGGAACATAGCTACCTGAATAATCTTAAACAAGGCCGTGTGACTGAGTGCTAGTTAGTAATCGTTAGATCACCCGATGAAGACACTAAAGCAGCAGGAGGTGGCGGCAGCCTGCTGTTTCAAGTACCAAGGCTGGCATCTGGACTTTGTCAAAGTGTGTAGATTTGGTTTAGCTGTGATGACACCACCTGTCTGTTAAGGATGCATAAAATATGTAAAATCCATGCCTAAGCATCTGCATAAAAGATCTAACTTTCTGGAATGCCAAGGAGTTCGGCAAGGCTTGTGGACTCCAGTGATAAAGAAGTAGCCAGCTGAAGGCAAAGCTTTTCTCTTTGTACAGAGGAATTTTGATCACATTTTACAATGTGAGCAGAGTATAGCAGTTCAATTCAGTTTCCCAAACAACTACAAAGACACAAAGCGTAATTATAAATGGACACAGTTTTCTGCCTTTCTTCTCCTTTGCCTGCTACTTTTGCAGTTTATCACTTGTAAAGGTTTTGTATGTTAGTGTAGCTTATGTTTCCACTCTATCTTCCTGTTGCTAAATTCTATCAACCTATGGGGTTTTTCAGCTGTCATCTTTTTATAGGCTTTTTCTTATTTCAGCTTCCTTGCTTCTGTGAACACAGGTTTTTTGAGTCTTTTCTGTGATGACATCTTGTTTTCAGTTCCTTTATAACTGTGTCTTTAAAGTCTGTATTTTACTATGACATGTTAAATGAACAGGAGAAACTTTAAATAATCAAGACACAGCACATATCTAGAGAGGAGCTGAAAAGCTCTTGGTTCTGTTAGTCATTTTGGAATGGATTTTCTCTAGAAAACAGAGCTGGGAAGGTTATGTGTGTAGAATTGTCATGATGCTCAATACGTCAGATGTGTCAATACAATGGTGTCTATTGATGTTAAGGCACCGATCGGTGCTTTAAAAATAATAGGTTTTGGTATTCGTTCTACCTTTGTCAACAACTGAAGAGTTTTGTCCACACCTAAAGCCTCGTTTGTTTCGATGCCAGAGATACTGCTTCATTTGGACATCTTACGGAAAAGAAAAGAAATACACTTCAGCTAAGAAAGTGAATCCAAGTACTCAGTGCTGCCACCTCACCCTGTCAGCAGCTGTAAGAAAAGAGATTAGCAAAAGGTGTATAAATAGTCTGTATTTTCATCATTTCCTGTTGATTTGGTTGATGTGGTAAAATGAGTGACCTGTAAACACTGATGTCTTAATTGGGTCGTGTCTGTATTCCTCAGAGCCTTTCTGCTGTCCTCAGTTAAGATGGTGACGAGTGTCTTGGTAGAGTCTGGGAGGGAGGCATGCTGTGATCAGATACCACTCTAAGAACTTGTAACGGCTGGGAGGTACAGCACGGGCAGAGCACAAAGGCTAGAAGGAAGTAACGAAGCTGAATAGCAACAGCTTGGCTGTGTTTTGACGGTGCAGGAGCTGTGACAGAAGTACTATATCGTCACCTAGCTTTGTCTTCATGCCTTCATCAACAACAGCTTTTAAATAGCCTCACATCCAATTTAAAAATGCATGTGATAATTGCCTTAGTGCAGCCATTCCTTGGTAGAGGGCAATGTATTTTCTGTCCTAACAGACTCTCTGTGCTCGTGTGTTCACCTCCTGTGGAAAGATGAGTGTTTGTAACTAAGCTACTGAATTTAAGCAGAGCTGGATAAAGCTGTTAACACTTACAGCTGCTCCTGCTGTGGGTAGATGTGATCAAAGCCTCCAGTAATCTTCTTTGATAGCTTTTAAAAACATCATCTGA
The DNA here is from genome assembly GCF_000710305.1 of Buceros rhinoceros silvestris. Lineage (NCBI taxonomy): Eukaryota > Metazoa > Chordata > Aves > Bucerotiformes > Bucerotidae > Buceros > Buceros rhinoceros. Next base: position 64,928 of record NW_010422807.1, on the reverse strand, counting down.
TTCTGAATTTCAGACAGTGGGCTGCACAACTGCACTGCTGTGCGAGGAAACCTCTGGGGGGATGTTAGCCACCCATGGTACTCCATGGTCTCTTCGTGTGAGGATGTTGTGCTTAGAGTACAGCCTGGGCTGGGTACCGAACGGTTACCTCAGTAGCACTTCATAAGGACTGTTCAGTTCTCACTTTTTTTAATCTTGGGTTCAACATTTCTAGTTTCTTTCTGGGATTCAACTTGAAACATGATTTAAAATAAATAGGGTGTGATTAGTGTGAATATCTACATGCAATTTACAGTGAGTTACAGACAGCTCCCTCAGTTTGGTCAGTATTTCATGTGACAGGCAAAGATCTTATCACTGCTCTGTGAGACTCAACACCTGCTCTTTGTCCTGGCTGCCACAGCCCGAGCGGAAGGGTGGCAGAGAGTTTGCATCTGTACTAGAAGGGAAAGGAGTGCAGTGCTGCTCAGTGGAGCTCTTTGTCTGAGAACAGGAAGGATTTATCTTTAAAAATAACCGGCGTGTCAGAGCTTTGACACCCTGGATGCCTCAACAAATTGCTTTTTCATACGGAAACAGCATTCTACAAACTTCTCGGTAAACACTAGTTTTAACAGGTCATGAGACATGCAATGTGGCATTGTCCAAAGAAATCCAAATACTAATGGCATCTTGGACTAGAATAAATAAAAACCAATATTATGAAGTTAAATTCCAGTGAATGCTAATAATACACTAATAGTGTGGGAGGTTAGGCTTGGAATATATGCTATCATTTACATGTGAGATGTTAAAAGTGGCGTGCTGGGTTTAATGCCAAGACGCACCACGCGTTCAGTTTGAAAAGGCGTGTCAAGCAGATGTTGGTGGCTGAAGCAATTCTTTAAGATTAGATCAGATTAATTTCACTTAAAATTGTTGTCTTAATTTACATGCTCATTGTTGCAATTTTCCCTATCTAATATCAGTCTTGTTACTACAGCAAAAATAAAGTAGCACATCAAAAATATGTACATGCCATTCATGGTTTCGATGTTTTCGTTATGAGAATGCTATTTTAGCTCTTCCCTTGCTGCTGTATTGCCGAAAGCATTGCGATGCTTGTTACTTACCCAGATGTCGAACACACCCCGCACACACATGTCCATGTGAGTGTAAGACCAACCAACCTGTGCAGGGTTGAACGTGGTGTGATTTCTGAAAAAGTACTCATGAACCTCATATGAACAGAAATAAATGTAGATTCCTGCATTTGTATGTCTTTAAGTTTCAGTTGGCGTAACAAGCAGCTGAAAATGTAAAGCCTGAAAAATGTGATTAATAAAAGTTTCTTACAAACCATAAAGTTGTCTTTGGTTTATATTGCTTTTTGGAATGATCTGATGAGAAGTCCCAGTGTTTCTTATCTAGTAGCAGTTGGAAAATACTGGGGGAAAAAATCCAACAGAAGCCTTTAGAAGCTATTAATACAGTTATTATACAGTTAATATTTGTGTATAATAGCATGATCAAGAACAATCTCACATTTTATCCTGCAAAAGGAGGGGTTCTCATTGTCGTCAGTATGAGGATGTGCTCTTAAATACTAGATTGATTTCCAGTCTGAAAAAAATCTGCTTGGCTGGCTGCTACGTAAAACTTGTGTTAATTCTTGGCATGGTCAAGCTTGTCATGTTTTTAAAACAGTTGTGTAAGATGTTTATTCCTTTTGCTTTGTCACTCCCTGGTTATTAAGAATGTAAATGGCATCACCACCCTGGCTAGGGTACCTATTAAAAAGGTGTGGAAATCACATTTTAAAACATCCTTTTAGAAAAATATAGTGGACTGCTGTATTTTTTTTTTTTTTCCTCCTTTACACATAAAAATTGTTCAAGAGCAGTGTAACAGCAAAAAACCCTGTGTGGTCTTGTAAAACAGAAAACTGTTAAGGTGTGGTGAAAAACTCTTAACAGAAAAACAGTTTGGTTAGTTCATTTCCACGACACCGAGATTGTTGCTTTGGCTTCACAGGAAATTCCAGTGCTCAGAAATGACAGGTTGAAGGGGCACGTTTCTGGTGTGGTGCTGGGAGCGCTGGGTGGATGGGGGTCTTCTGCAGCAGGTAGCTCAGCCCAGGGTAGCACTGCAGTGGCTGGGCTCTCTTGCACTGCTGAATTCACATCTGCTGCACCCACCCATTGGATCTCAGAGGAGACAGATGTCTATCTAGGAAATATGAGCCTTCAGAATGAGCTTCGTCAACAGCTTCCTGTGTCTTTCTGATGTCATACAAGTACTGCTGTATGGGGGGGGAAATAATCTTGATATTTGGATAACTTTCTTAATGCCGTCAAGTTCATGAGAGAAGAACTGATTTTGTAGAACTTTACCTATGAATGGATTTCCATAACTTAATAGTGGCTTTTCTGGGTGCACATGCTCATCTAAAGCTGTTTCTTGAAAATCTCAGCCTCGTGAGGAGCAGCTGTCCTGTGCTGAAACTCTTGTCAGCAGAGACCATGCTGTACCCTTTCTTAGTTGCTGCTACCACCCTCAAAAACAGCTTGATGGTGTCTCACCTGGTAGTTGTGACTTGAAAACAGCTTGTGATTTCAAATACAGTCACTTTTATGCTTGCTTGTTGTCGTCATGGCACACACACACACCATCTTATGGCTAACATAATTTGTGACCATGACCTGGCGTCTTAGAATAGGGTTCTGGGTGGTGCCGAGCTGCTCTAACGTGTTCCAGGAGGTTAGTGTGACAGCCCAGTATTTGTAGGTAAACTGTATCGTGTAGCGGTTTTAACTTCTGTAAGTCTTTAGTAGTTAAGTAATACAGAAAGAAGTTACCCAAGAAGGATAGAAGTCTCCTGCTGTTGTTCTAGAGGTAGTCTATCTTTTTATTACTATTATAAAGTAATTCCCATGAAGTTGTGATTATTTTATCTGTTTTAATGAACACTTAGACATTCACTTTTGTATCTGCATGTTCTGAGTAAATACAGTAACTAACAAGGTGATAAAATACAGACTAAGAGACAATGCTACCACATTTGAATACACTGGCCAAAAAGAAATGTGGTCTGTTTTGCATCTCATCCAGGCTTAGCATCTGGGAAGTGTCTGAAGATTGGAGCTGCAGAATGAGTTTTCTACTTGCAGACCTCTTTTCTGTCAGTTGAGAAATAGGATACTTGGAGACTCAGGAATACAAGTGTCACACAGCTCAGAAAAACGTATTGGAATGTAAGAATTGTTTCCTGAATGATAAAAGTGTCAAGTGACAGACGAACTCTACTTGAGCACAAACCTTGAAGTATTTTAAGGGCAGTGCACCTGCAGCTCCTGAGGCCCTTGGCTTCCAAAAAGGTTTGACGGTTACTTACAAGAACGAGGTGAAGTCAGGAGAGTGAGTACTTTGTCACGGGCAGAATAAGGACTTAAGCTGTCAGACTGAAAATAAAAGCAATCATTGGGAGACTTGATCTTTCTTCTGTTGATCGGCCCAGACCCCTGTTAAGCAGCAAGGTTGTAGATATTCAGCAGTCATAAAATGTTTATAGGATTTTATTTCTAGACAAGCTGTAAATCACGTAAATCTTTCTTATGTGGGACCCCTGAAATTTTTCAGAGTTGTTCAGCCACATCAGCAGCAGATGTTCGAAGAGGATGACCTACCAGCAAGTGAAAATGAAGAACAACCTGGTCCATCCAAGCGGAAGCGCCAGCCAAGTATGTCTGAGACAATGCCCCTGTACACCCTATGTAAAGAGGATTTAGAGAGTATGGATAAAGAGGTGAGCTTAACTAATTCCAACAGGTTTCTAACATAATAGTTGTTAGTTACGCGTAACAGTTTAACTGCTGTTAAATTATGCACGTGTGCCAGCTGACCTTGTATGCCACCACAGTAACTTCAGATACAAGCCACAGCAGACTAGGAAGTGACGTTCAGGCTGAAATGCAGATCTGTGCTCTGCAGAGCAAACGTGAGTTAAGGAACAGGAGTGCTCCTGGGTGTAAGCAGGCCTTTGGAGCAGATCTTCAGTTAAGCAGAACTTTGTCTCACCAATGTTATCACACTTGTTGTGTGTTTAGCTTTGCCAGGTGTCACTGTAAACTTTTTTTAAAGGAAATCTGCAGATAATCTGGACAAAATCAATGGTGGGGTGGGAGAAGAGAGGTCTGTGGATGTAGAAGGTACAGGTGCGGAGAAGATCAGAGAGCCACAGGGGAGCATGAGGCTTCATTATCTGTGGACATGTAATTGCAGTGCTGTTAAATCACAGCTATCATGGCTCTGCAGGTGAAACTGTTTTTTCATACAAAATCACATGATTTGAAATTCATTGTGAATCTCTAGTAGCTGCTTATTTTTCACTTACCTTTGTACGTGCTTTCTTCAAAGGCCACCATCTTACATAATATTAAATGATGTGTAGAGTTAAAAATACTGATCACTGCACACCACGTTCTCATGAATTCATTAGGCTGTGCGTGACTTCACTATAAAACCTAGTGACCCTGGAGCTTGAATTCACCTTTGAGCTCAGATCACTCACTGGCCTGGGGACAGGGGGGTATAACTTGCTAGCTTCTGGCAGGAAGCTGATTACAAGGTTCCAGCCATAACAGCCCTCAGAGAGTTATCTTTAGAAAATATAATTAAAGCGTGAGACGGAAGCTGCACGTTTCACAAGGAATGGAAGACTTTGTCTATAGAGCGTAGCGTGCTTTTGAGATGTGCTGTAGCTGGAGAGGTCCTGGAGGAACTTTGAGCAGGTATTCTAGGGAAAAGCCCAGTAACTTTCCGACTGCTGTGATGATCTACCCTGCATTTCAGAGGAGTGCAAGCTTTTAAACCTGGTAACTCTTGGAGCTGACACCTTTTGATTTCTTTTGCTTTGTGTTCCAAAATATTTAGCCTGTTTGATCTCAGACTTTCACAAGAAACAGCATTTCTTCTTGTCACGATGCCAGTCCCTGAATCCATCTGTCTCTTCCTTCTGTGTTGTCAGTGGTACTTAAAGCAAATTGTTATTACGGGTCGTTTTGATGGGTTTGTGTACTAACATTTTTCTAATGGTGTGACTTTTGGGAAACATCAATGAATTGCTGTTGCAATGCGTGCACTGAGCCAAAAGAAAGTGTGTACGTTTTCCAGAATGACTGCATGAAGTATTTATTGTTCTGTTTTTGAAGACACTGTTTAGAGACCTTGTTAAAAATCTGAGTCTTCTGGCACTGTTCGTTTTGTGATTGATTGCTCTACCTATCCTCCAAGTGTAAACATCTTACACTGAGATGATTTGCTTTTACTTAAACTGCATGTTATGTTTGGAAACGAGACTGCATGAACTCCAGAACAAATAAAGCCCGAATCCCAATGGATTCTTTTTTCATAGTCGTCTTAGCTTTGATTCCAGAAGTATGATTTGAGGTTATAGTTGCTGCCAAAAGGTTTCCCTTCCAGTCTCTGTTCTCACCTCTGTCTTTATTAAATTTACATTTCTCTGATCCTCGGGAAGCTGAACCGATAGAAACTCTTTACTCGATTTTGGGGGTGGGGGGTGGTTTGTGTTTGGACTTTTCTTGGTGGGGAAGGAGGTGGAAGCTTCTGGTATTTTAGCTCCCAAACGTGTATTGGTCAAGGATCAAACATTAGCCCTGAGATGGTAAAGGGGAGTGCACAGCACCTGTACTGGGGACGTTGAACTGGACACAGTAGTGCCAGCAGGTCGTCATCATCTGGGAGCTGACTGTAGAGACAGCCGCGGGAGACTAATCTTTGTGGACTAGCCTTGACACTGCTAGCTTCACCTTGGTTAGATAACGTATTTGTGTACAAGAAGTGTGAGTAATAGAAGAGACTTCTGTGGCGTTGTGGGGGAGTACATTTCTGAGACGGGGAGGATGCGGTACCATAGCATGTGAAATATAGTAGTTTAGTGTAGCGCTCACAGGAGAGTCTGCTGTCAGGAACGGTATCAGATAAAGTGAAAATAGGCTCAGTAAGCAGTGCCTGTTGGTGCTCAGTTCACGCTGGTGACACTGACTAGTTTAAATTCCACGGGGAAGGTGTTTGCCCTCATTTCATTCTTTATCAAAAGGTGGTAAAGAACCCTTCTGCAGTCACGTCACGGAGAGGTGGGAAACTTCTGCTTTCTGCCACAGAAATGTTTTTGCTTTGTTTGTATCTGTTCCACTGGCAACGCCAGCCACAAGCTCTACAAGTGAGTGCAGACTACCTCGGTGGAGCCAGGGCCTCTGGTCTGGTCACTGGTGAGGTCTTGCTCCACAGGTACAAGTGCTAGTGCTGAGACTGTTGGGCTTTGGAGCATGTGGTCCAAGAAGAGTTGAAGCAAGTTATAGCATGCCTTCGCTGCAGGGGCAGCCAACCCATGTCTCCTCTGCTGTGTTCCTGCCCTGGAGCCACTGTTTGATAACCGTGGGATCAAGCCAGTTCAGGGAGCTGGTTTGGTTAGAACAGATCGTTTTCCAGGTTAATCTTCATTACCAGCTTCCTGAGATAACTGACCGTTGCTGCTGCATGACTGCGAGTGCCAGGAGCAGGCAGATGATGTGAAGAGCTGGGAATGAGCTGTGATGGCAGAACTGCAGCCCTCTAGCTTTAAAACTGCATCTTCAGTATTTCTGCTGAATTCCCCAGCAAATTCAGATAAGGATTTTTACTACATCAAAAGGAATTTTTTTTAGCTTTAAGCACCAGGAATTTTTTCAGTGAAATTAAATAGGAAATGCAAGTATTTATATATACTGTTTCTGTGGACATTAACAAGCAATAAATAACTCCTTTGTGCTCGACATTGAAAGGAATTCTTGCCTTTTCCTTGCCAAAAATCTCTGAAAAGGCTGTACAGCCCCAAGCAATACGGCATTTGCGTGCAGTTAACACGTGGGAGAGTTTTGTTAGAAGAGTCAAGATGGAAGCCAATAAAGAGAGTGAAATTATGATTTATTCCCAAATTAAATCCCTTTCCGTTTGTTGCTTTTCCTAGTAAAAAAGCAGTATCTGTTCCAGTATTCCGTGGGGAAGAGCTGCCATGGCTAGGCGTCTCTGCTAGAATTTGACCTGGCGTGGATTTTTACCGTCACTTGTCACTTTAGCTCTAGTTGTGCTATGGATACCAAATAAGTCAAAGGCAATGGATAGCACCCCAGCGGCAGGGCTGCAGTTCGAGCTCATTTAGCCTTTTGTATCTTCTTCAGTGCCAAAGACCTGGGAGAGCAGATCCACTGGTAGCTGCTTTTCCCTCTGACATGAGGGACTGTTTGAACTTTAGGAAAAGTGTAAGAACAAGAGTATTTGATGTAATAGGATTGCTATTCAGTTGCCAAATCAAGAGTAAGTGCATAAGGAATGGATCCCTACTCGGGAAAGATGCAGCCTGCTGATGCTGCTGAGAGAATGTTCTCCCTCAATTTCTTTATGCTAGCTAGACACAGATGCTTTGCAACTGGTTGCTGCTTTTTGTCTCTGCTATGGAGTGGTAAAGGGAAGCAGAACTAAATGCTACCAGTGAAATTAGCTTGTTTATAGTCATTTTCAAAGGCCTGGGTAAATTTTTATTTCTAAATAACTGGTTATCTGATCTATAACCTGCAAAAGATTACTCCATAAAAATGCTGTTTATATTGGATTGTATCTAGTGTGCTGGAATGTTGCTGGTTCAGCAAAGGCCAAGGACTGAAGCCCATCTTTAAAGAAGAGGTTTCCAAACAATTGAATACTAATTATTAATAAGAACTAGGAATCTCTCTGGTCCGTAATACCTGTTCCAGGATGACTTCTGTTTCCTCCAAACCAATAATCGCACTTACAGGGAGGGTGTCTACTCTTTTCATGTTGGGAGGTGACTGTTGCAGCAGTCTGTCCTGCGGAGAGAGAGATTTTTAACCCTGTGCACTGTACTAACTTCTTTTTAAAAAGTTTAATTACTTTATGTGATTTTTAAAGATCTTCCCTGTTCTAATCAGTGTCCCTTTCATAATTAGGTTGACATTCTTGTGTACGATAAATCACTTGTCTGCGAGATAAGAAAGCAAGGTCAAGACTTCCTATTCCTCTCTTTCTTTTGGCCACAAATTACTCTTGTCTGTTCCTTTAAGCGCTGTGCTGGCAGTACAATTTGTTTATTTTATTTTTCAGGTGCTTTCTAATTCACCAGTCTGTGTAAATTGTAAAACATGTTGAAAAATTCCAAGATGCTCCCTTATAAAATGCCAGTGACAAACCAAAATGAAATAACCCTCTTGTCTCTTTTTGGTTAGGGGTTTGGGGGGGAGGTTTGTGAATTAGGAGGCTGTACTCAAGATCCTGTTCTCTCTTGCTCATATATAGGCTGCTGCTACATCCAGGGTAGGCTGGAAGCAGCAGCTGAAGACACAGAGGTAATCGCGTCTGTCACTGTCAACATTTGCAGAATCAGTCTTAGGCAGATACCCAGAACGGGCTTCACTGATGAGAGGGTCAGAAAGTACCTTCCAGTAAGGCAGGAAGATATAAGTTCAGTGAGGCAGAAAGATTTCTCATTACATTTTGCAGTGCCTTCTCGAGAAATCCAAATGGTCTGGGCTTACTAAAGTCCCGGAACAGCAGTGCCCGCAGTCTGCTGGTTGTGTGATCCCCGTGCTTGTGTGTGTACTAACGTGCCCTTGTCAGGGGGTTTGACAGCAGTGTCCGTATCTTGTCAAGTGCCATCATCTCTGCCATCTAAGGTAAAATATTTTGCTGGTTTAAATTCCTCTCAGTTTGGGACTTGGGAGAGGGGAAGTGACTCTGACACCAGTCAGACCTGCAGCTTTCCCCTCTCTCACTGCAGTTAGTGGAGCTGCAGAGGTTGCTGCCCTCTGGCTGGGTAGGTACCTAGCAGCTGCAGTGACCCCACAGCAAAGGGGTGTGCTGTGCAGCAGCACGTCCTGGTGCAGGGGGCTGTCCTGAGTAGGAATGGCCTAATGAACTGCTCCTGCGTCAAAATGCTTCTGTTGATTTGCTGCATGTTCTGCACATTCTTTTCCTTTTAACTGAGTTGGAATTTATGTGCTGTATATAAAGACTGAGATGACAACATTCTGCCCTTACATAAGGTCACTGTGTCACTTGCATTTTGCTTTCATCTAAGCTGATTTACCCCTTAATTTCTGATTTGTATTTCAAGTTAGCGACTATACCATGCGGTGAATTATGAGGTGGTGTTTTTCTCCTTCAATTTAGTGAAAGCCATTATCTCAGTAAGTGGTTAGCCTCTTGGTTAGTTTAAAAATGCCAATTTAAATTGGAGGATGTGGTCTCTAGTGGAAAATGCTAGCAGTTCTTTGTATTTCCACAAATACTTTTCTCATACTGAATTCCTTGTGTGACACCTTAACGAGTAGCATGTCATAAATTGTAGATGCTGAATTTGGTTAGCAGTCTCTTTGTATAAATTGTAGCCGCCTTGGAAGTTAAAAGAATGAGCCTGCTCGTACACTCGCTGTTGCCAGTGATTATCATCCTTGGCCCTTGGAAATTAAGAGGTCTGCTTTCATTCGAACTGAACTTCTAAAAAACCTTTTGAGGTAACTATTAGTGACAGTATACATATGGAGAAGCAGCAAAGGTACATGTGATTCTCTTCATCAGAAACCTACAAGACAGTAAGAGGCTGCATGAGAACAGTTTTGCAAAACATCCTGTAGGATGAGCAGCCTTGAGGACTGGCTGGCCTAGGTGCCTCCCAGTGCCATCTCTGTTGCCTCACCTACGTCCCTCTTGTCAGAGAATCACAGAATATTGTGGGTTGGAAGGGATCTCTGGAGATCTACTCCAGCCCCACTGCTGCTGCAGGTTCACCCAGAGCAGGTTGCACAGGATCATGTCTGAGCAGGGTTTGAACCTCTCTGGAGAAGGAGATTCCACAGCCTCTCTGGCAGCCTGTCCCAGGGCTCTGCCACCCTCAAAACAAAGCATATTTTCCCTGTGGTCAGATGGAACTTCCTGTGTTCCAGGTTGTGCCCATCGTCCCTTGTCCTATCACTGGGCACAAATGAGAAGAGTCTGGCCCCATCCTCTTGACACCCGCCCCTTAGGTATTGGTCCGCATTGATGGGATCCCGTCTCAGCCTGCTCTTCTCCTGGCTGGACAGACCCAGGGCTCTCAGCTTTTCCTCATCATAGACGTTCCCGTGCCCTCATCATCTTTGTAGCCCTCCACAGGACTCTCTCCAATAGTTCCTTGTCAAACATGAAGGCCCCGTGTCACCTTTTTTCACATGCTGGCTCCGCATCCCCTCTGGCCCCCGTGCTCTGGACCAGCTTCTCCTGCACAGGAGAGTGGGTAGTGTGGCAGCTGGAAAAACACCAAGCCACCAGCTCTTTGTTTTCAGTGTGGAGTGTTTATTGCCGAGCAGCTTAACCCAGCAAGGCTAAACGTGTGGCTTGCTTGCTTTCACTCGGAGACTAGTTTTCTGGAGAGAACCACTGAGGCTCTGGTGCTAGGAATCCGGGTGCTCGTTTGTCTTCATGGAGCGCTTGCCGTGGTGTGGTGGCTGCCTGACGTACCAAGAAGTGTTACTTTTTTGTAATGATCATAGCTTAAAACAGTTGTAAACCAATGAAACTATTTTTACTGCTTAAAGCTGTTTAAGATTTTGGCATTCAGTCATCTCTAATACAGTTAAAGAGCACAGAAGTAACCGAACATTAAAATATTACGATGTTAAAGCAATTATTTCACCCATATCTCAACTGATTAGAAGTGAAAACTGAGTAAAGTTGTCCATTACTATTTTTAATAGTTTGGCTTTGAGAATCAGCGGTGTAGAAATAAGATATTGGTACAGTGGGATGGAGAGAGGGAAGACAAGCACTGAAAGGCAGCTCGATATCAGTCATTTGCTTCTGCCTTTCTTGATGTTTTGCTTTGAATTCATTTTCCACTGAAAAATGGAAACAATTCTGAAAACAAGAAAAGAATTTCTATTTACTTTTTAATTATAGACGATATAAACGTATTAAAATAAATAAATCTGTACTGGTTATGTTTAAGTTGTAGGTAAATCACTCTGGCCATAAACACTGGCAGTCTGACTGTTACTCAGCTCACTGAAAGAACATTAAGGTAAATGCAGTGTGGGTGAGGCTGGAGAGAATGGAACGGATTACCAACACGTGGAACGTATTTCCCTTTTTTTAGTCTGATATTTCTCTGCAGACCATTCGTTTATGCACTAGTTGCACAAAGCTGGTTATCTGCTAGACTTGTTCATTAAGAGAGCATCACGGTCCAAGCGTGCCCTAGCAGCTTCGAGTGTTTGGAAGAGGGGTTTTTTTAAGTAATAGCACATTTCCCAAGGGGACAGCTGATTCCTGAAGTGGGAAAAGGATTTTTATCTCACTTGATATTATCTCAAGCAGGCAACTGCTTCTGATGTTCTACACAAGCTGCCTAGAATTGATTATTTAGGCAGTTTGTGGTGTACTCGGTATTCTTATCTTAATTTTAGATGAATTTTTATTCATTCATATGCCATGAGGGAATACAGGAAACATATTGGAACCTTTTGGCATTTGATGGCTCACTGTATAAATATATGCATTTTGAAGATAAAAATGGAAACTACCTACATGTGTAAGGATTAGTTTGGCACTGGTGACAAGTTGTTAATTAAAAAGTTATACTATTATATAGAACATTGTGCAGAAAGAACATCATCAGTCAAATATTTGCAGGTCAGGCCAGTATTAGAAGGAAATGAAAGAAAATGTGTCATTGAGACTGATTCATTTTTATGCCCAAATATTTTAACAGCTAATTTAATAATGAGGTAAGTACAAATAGTTGTGCTCCAGTAGGTGTTAGTAATGGGCTACACCAAACAGACATCAGCTAGAGCAGCAGCCATGCTTACCTCAGGGCCGGCTGCTTTTTGAGGAGTCTGATAACATTTATAGCGGTAAGACTGACTGCCTGAGTTTTGTCTGGATTTCCCTGTTCATTCTATTGACTGTCCATCAAAGACTGATTTGATTTACTTGTCAACAAAGATGCTTCTACCGTCTTACATATTCTTCCTACTCTCCAATGAGGTCAACAATTGATGTTCTTCCAGAGGTGTTCTCAAGTAATCCTGGGTTTTTAGCAAAGTAGCCTCTTTTCACATGTCACTACTGTCCTGCTAAGCATAGAGTAAAAATCATTGTGCCAGTAAGATCAAACCTAAGCTCTGTCTGTTTGTTTCTGCAGATATGAACAACTTCTGTGGCTTTTAAAGTCTGCCTGGTTACATAGCAAGGGCATTGCTCTAATGTTACTCCATATGAAACAGGAAATAGGTCTGTAACTCTTCCACCAGGACACATAGAATGTGTTCTTCCACTCTGCCACATAGAACGTATGTCCAAGGTGTTAAAAAGGTGAAAGTTGGCTGTTCTGTGGGGAAGAAGGCTTTTCCCTATCTTCTGTTTGGTTTTTCTCACATCACTCAGAGCACATGGTGTATCTGCAGCCTGGCGTACATCTGCGTATCCCTGCTTGGCCTTAGGAAAGAGGAGCTGCGAGCCTTGTTCAGCTGTTCGCTTGCTCACTGAGAGTGGGGCAAACCTTCTTTAATTGGAGTTCATGCTTGTCTATCCCTCCGTACACTAAACCAAATGCAGCCAGGCTGTCAACACTAATTGGCCACGGTTAAAAACGAGATGTCTGAGCCAGTTAAACAATTTGCAAGCTGGTGTCAGAATTCTGAGCAGCTGCATATAGGGCCTGGCTGAGCCTCATCGCCACTCTGAGATGGCTTTACAGTTAAACTGGAGTTGATGATCTCCATGAGTGATATTTAAGAGTCTGCTCAGGTCCTGGTCTAAGTCTGAACTGTTTGTTTTATCAGGGTACCCTGATACTTTTAATTGAGCTAAGAATAAATATAGCTCTGCAATATAGCATAATGTATGTTGAGTGCTGTGGGGCATCGTTGCAAACACGTGCGTGATGCTAGTCTGCCAGCAGACTTAATTGGTGTTTGGAATTCTGGGGTTGTAAAAATGCAGGTCCATTTTGGTGATGTATACGCCAGGTTATTTCTAAATGCAGCATTGAAGGACGGTTTCTACCACTACTCTTTAATCAGCTGTGCTTGGTCAGTTATCGTAAGGTGACTCATTTTTTAATTCAAATTATGCATAATTGCAATTGCTCACTTCTAAGACATCTTTAAGGTAGAATATCTTGACTTTGGTGGTCTTCATTCTTGCCAGGCGCCAGCTTCGGGGAGCACTGCCTATAGCCACGCAGCTCTGCCACGGTGTGGTAGTCCTGCCGCTGCAAGTGTTCCAGCTCCTGTCTCAGCACGGCCAAGGATATTTCCATTCCATGTACAACTTTATCAGGAGTGATGCAAAGCTGCAGAACTAGAGCCCCTTCCTGAGGTGAGGAATTCTCTGCTGCAGTGCAGTCACAAAAGGAGTGACCACGCCAGCAGCCATGCAGCTGGAATTTCTTCATGTCGACTGTAGCGGTATTCATTTTAGATTTTTGAGGGAACGTTGCTGTTTCTCTCTATTGTTACGGGTTTTGCATATGAGCTTGCACTTTCTCTTTGCCAGGGGTCACAGTCAGCTGTAGGCGATATTCTCTGTCACTCCTCATGGCAAGTATGATGATACTGCCTTCTCTGAGATGACAGCTGCCTATCTCGGGCAGCTTCATCACAGAGGTGCTGAGGACCGGATATAGCTGGCATACCATGACACAGAGATCATATCAGAGCCTGCATAGTATTCGTCACCTTCATACTGAGCTCCTTGTAGAAAATACTCCTGGGCTTATTTGTCACTGTGTTTGGGATTAGGTTTTTCTTTCTTTTTTCTTTAATTTATTCCTTGCCTAATTCTGGCTGTTGAGTGGGCTAGCTATGCAGGACACTCCCACGTACACACTGCTTGGATTTCTTCGCTACTTCACTTGGAAGCTGCATGCCTGATTTTACAGAGTGTTTGCAGGCCCATTGCCCAGTTCAGCAGAACCCGTTTCAGAACTGACCTGTTTTCACTGTCATCTTTAAGTCTCTAGGAAAGCCAATTCAGGAATAGTTTTCTCCAGTGCTCCTTATTTGAGGAGGCTTTGTTAGCTTGATCACTTGGTAAATAGATGAGACCAAGCTAATCAAGTTCCTGAGGAGGGAAGTTCGTTGACAGCCAAGCAATGCTTCATGAAGCCAGCTGATGTCTGGCAATGCTAACACCAAACTCCAGTTAAAATCAGGAAGTTATGGCACATCCAAGCTGGCTCTGCTTATAGCTAGCTCGGGTTTACGAGCTGGTTGATAGTATGTGTCAATCAACCTGCACTGAAGGCAGCAGATCGGTGTTTATAGAGCAGTGGTTTTATATAGCAGGTAAGCCCTGCTAGCTCTACGCAGCAGTAGTTTAAGTACCTTGGCAGCTGTGATGCCCGCAGAAAGCTGGCACTTGCAGGTAAAATGAAAGCAGGTTCTTGCCCTCACCTTAGTATTTTCAATTTCACTTACACTGTGGCTTCTGAAGAGCTTTATATGGTGCTGAACAAGAAGTACAGGAGTTCAGCCTTCAAAATGGAAAAAAATCTTGCTGTTCTCTGAAATATATAGCCATGAGTATTCAGTCTCTCCAAGGGAAACTCACTTTCAGTTCAACATAGCGCTGTGCTAACAGTTGTTAAAAGATCTGGTAACAAGGATTCATTGAGAAAAAGCTTTGAACCAGTTGAGATGCAAAAAATGCGCATATTGTGTATACCAGAAATTCTTTATTTACACTTGTCTGTATCTTCTTTCAAGGGTGAGGATTGTTTGGGTTCTCCTATCTGGTGAAGTCCGTAGCTGTGGCTGTTACTCTCCAAAGGCAGTGTTACTGAGTGTGACGCTGTGCAGCCACAGACGGCAGTTTTGGTTGCAGCAGTTCAGAAGTTTGGTGTTTGTCTCTGAGCTGAAGAACATTAGGGCCTTAATGTAATCTAAATAATCTGTAATTCAGGTTGAAGTGATGGAGATTAGTTCGGATTTAGCTCCCTCCCACTCTTGGATTCCTTATTTTAATGGAATAACCAAATGGATTAAGCCCTAAATGCTTCTCAGAAATTTTCAGGGATGATGTGCGAAGTGTTGGCTACAGCATTAACTAATGCCTTGGGGGATGTCTGGAAAGAGACTATGTATCTTAGTAGCCCGGTGGTCTGTTAAACGCTGAGATTTTGTGTTTTGACATGCAGGCTGTAAAAACATATATCACTATATTAAAATTATTGTTTTAAGTCTGTTCTACCAGTTCAGCAGATGGTACCAGCTACACTAGTGAGTATACGGAGAGAACTGTCCCACTATAAAACCAGTTGGGCAGACAGCAAGCTGGATGGATGCAGGAAACCTGCTCACACCTGTTCAGAGCTCCCTCTGGGTCAGGAGGGATGGTGTAAACTGGGCCAGGGTGGGAGGGAGTTTTAGCAGTAGATGGAACTTCACCCTGGTCTTTGTTACCAAGGAATCCTGTTGCTTTTTAGGTGTGGGTAATCAATATGCTGTCTGTCCTCTACAAAAAGCTCATGAAGGTAAACACCATGGTAGATATATTTAGCATCTGTGGATTTTTCCAGTTTTGTTTTATTTTTTTAAGTGGAACTTCATGAGAGCAGATGATATCAAGAGGGCACTTGAACATATTTTGATGATCAAAAAATTGTTGTAAAATGAAGCTTATGTCCAAAGAAAACTTGTTCTGCAGGAATGATAGGAAGCAATAAAAGCAGACTAATTTTTTTTTTTAAGCTAAGTGAATTTGTACCCATATTTCTTTTTAATAATGTGGAGACAGATTAGGAGCTCAGGAACTGAACAATCCTTTGACACTGTGCTACCCTCAGCAGTTCACTAGCATTTTGCTACAAATGTCTCCCATTGGCACTGAAACGTGTCAGGAAAGATTGCTCAGAGCCTAGACACTGTGCCCTCTCAAGTTGCCATGTGTCATTTTTAATAGCATGTTGAAGATTTCTAACCTAATGGGTCAGTGGTATTTAGTGATGGTATTTAAACACCTTTTACAAGTGTTCTTTCGTTAGCAAATCAGTGAGTAAATTTGTATTAAAAGGAAAAATCTTGACCACTAGACTGTTTGTGTCTGTCTCTTGGTAAATGTCTAGGAGTAAGAAGAAAGCTGCAATGACTTCTGGCAACCTGTGCCTTGGTTCATAGCCAGGCTGATGGTTCTTAGCAAAATTGTGTAACAAAGCTGGTTCTTGCTGCACATCAGCAAAGTATACTTCCTTTAAAGTAGGAAAGACAGGTTTGAGAACAAAAAGTATCATGATGCTGTCTTGTTTTAAAACGAGGGTGAGCAGTACTACCGCAAGCTGTTAGACCTTCCTGTCCTGTTGCTCTAGAGGTTTACAAGGTGGGAGCGGTTCTGATACATCCGTACAGCAGCAGGCTGAAATCCGTGCAGTGTCCACCTGTGTTACCTTTTTCTGTTAAACTGGCTGAGTATTTCTAGCCTTTACCAGGCCTTCTCGTTGGCCAGGAAAAGATTACACTGATTTTAGTCTTTGTTCATTTTGCACACCTGAAAGATAACTTCTAGTTCATTGAGACAAAAAAAAAAAAGGAAAAAAATATTATCAAAGATAAGTTAAAAATTCCTAGTTTTTCCATATTTGGAAAAAAAATTCTTGATATCAAACTAAGTGGATTCTATTCTGGCCAGTAAGAAATGGCCTCACGCTGCAGCCTGTAGCTGCGTATAGCTATGGACATTAGAAAAAGTTAATATTCCTAGCCCCTTCAGCCAAACTTAAAAATGGGCTCAGAAATACTGGGAAGAGGCACCAGGAAATACAGAAATCCAGATCTGAAATGTTTGGTGGGTTTTTTTCCATTTAAGGTCTTGGAGCTGATTTATACAAGTGCTGCAGAGTACATCCAAGTAGTCAGTGAGGTTTCAAGCGATTGTTCCTAGCATGCTTTCTGAGACCACCCAGCTATGCGTGGAGAGGAGGAAAAGGGCCATACTCAACTCTGTCTTACCACATCTGCACTTACTTAGTGGTATTTAGCTGTTAAGGGCTGGATAAGTAACACTAGGCAAACCAAGGCAATGGTGGTGTGAAGCTAAGCTCTATGGATCAGCCAAGTGGAACGACGTTACCCTGCGATAGGCTGTTTGCTACTGAGGAGCGTGGGTTCCCTGGGTGTCAGCAGAGGGTTGAAAGAACCCCAGGACAGACCTCCTCCCGCTCCTGGCTTGTTATCTTACGTAAAGCCAGAACTTCTCCTAACAGACTAAACACATTCTTTCTCTGAAGGGTGGCTGTAGATCATCCTCTTATTCCCTGGCCTCCCGCCTGTGTTGTTGGAGCCTTTTCTGGAATTTTGGCATGGATATTTTCTGCAGTCTAAACCAAAGAATCATTGCATTTAGCAGCCAGCGAGCTCTTATTTCTGTTAGGGTTCCATTGTTTCAGAAATGCTGCAACCAGAGGAACAGAGGGCTCCCCCCTTGCTGCCTCCGGTAGGCTCAGGCTATCCTCCCTCTCCATCCCCACCAGAAGCTGATGTGCTGTCAAGGCAGAGCTGAAAAGCTGTTGTTGTTTTTCAGTGATTCCCATCAAGTCTGTCCTGCTGGACAGCAGAACAGTGGTGTTCTGGCAGTAGGTATGGTAGTAATTTTGAATTTATTCTCAGGCTTCACCATTTAAAAAAAATTACAGTGTAGATTTACAGGCCTATTATTATTTAATGAACTTCTGGCAGAGGATTTGTTTTGAAAACAGTAAAAGAAAGGCAGATTAGCGATATGGGTGCCTTTATAATTGGATAAAACCGTAGCTTCCAGGCTGCAGTCATGTCACTGACTCAGGAAGGCTTTGGAGAATTTGTCATATTATCTCCCTTGAGACATTTTCTCTGTAGAGACTTTGAATTTCAAAAATCATGGTAAGTTTTACAGTTGGTAACTTCTAGTCCATGTGATTCTGTATTTCAGAAATTGGTAGTTAGGAAGGGGTATTTTTCCTCTTTCCAACATCATGAAGTGTGTTACTAATTGAATCGAAGAGAGCAATTTTCATTGTACTGCCAGTGATGTTAATGTTTTAGAGGGACTGCCTCGAGTCCTTCGTCAGCACTCAAGGCACCCTCAATACCAAGGAGAGGCTTGACCTCATGTTCCTTTTGGCAATTTCAAGTATTTGTTCTAAATACCTCAAGCATGTTGGTAAAGTTGCTTTCCAGATTGAAATTGGAAGATACTCAGAATTTCTGAACGGCATTCTGTGAGGGGTTAACCGCCTCTTGGTTGTAAAGCAGGGATACAGCATTGTTGCTGGGGTGGCATTTTAAAAACATGTGATCTCTAAGTGACATTTTGTGTCATTTCTGGTCTAAGTATTAACTGCAGCAGTCAGACCCAGTGTAAAGAATCGTGCAGTTGCAGTCACAGCTCCCTTTTCATTTGCCAAAGTTCAGTGGTCATATTACTACAGCCAGCCTCCTTTTTTCCTGAAAGGTAGAGAGAAACAAACAAAACAGCGTGTTTATGACTATAAGAACAAAGAACAAGATAATGAACTGCAGTAGATGGTAATAGTTATGAAGAATAAGTTCCCTTATTTTGAAACTAATCAGATATTCTGAAAGCTTGTCATAAACCCATTTTTAAACCTTTAAAAACAGACTCTACGTTGAATTTTTAGTGTGTGTAACTGTGGTTGTCTGTAATGATTAGAGATAAATTCACTTGACAAGTGTTTTTTTTTTTTTCCTCTTTCTGTAAAAGGTTTGTTTGTTTTTGGAATTTCAGTGGAACTCTGTCCTTATAAAAGTGTTTTGTTTACACTTCAGTGTTGGTAACTGCTTTTTTGGCCATTTGGCTTCACTAGAAATTTTATAGGTCTATGGCTTGAGGACCGAGAGGACAGGCATTAGTCAACGTGCTGTAATAATAACTTGTCAGGCGGTTGTATGCCTGACTAGGCAGCTGTGCTGGAGCCTTCTGAAGAACATCACCTCTTTCAAGAGTTCTCGCTCTTCTCTTCCCTGCCTGTGACACTCTGCTAGTGAGACGTTCCCAGTGGCCCACGTGGCTGTGGGACAGCGTATGGCTTGTTGGCGTGGGCAGAAGCATGGCTTCCAGATGGCACGTACCTTTCAGCTGGCACCGGCTCTGCGCGGGCTGCAGCACTGTGGCAGAGCTCTGGTGGGTACTAGGGAGAAAACTGCCCCTTCTCTCAGCACTGTGTTAGTTCCTGTTGACTATGTAGTAATGTGGTGTTAGTGAACTTCTACAATACCATTTTTATTGGGTTTGCCACTGACAAGACCATTTAGTTTCCATCCCTTTGTGCTGGAAGGTTAAAAAGTTCAACACACGACTCCAGGATGATGGAGCCACCACGCTCTCTGATTTGATTTGCAATGTAATACCATCGTTCGCTGTTAATTCCACAGGCTCAGAAGTGCGTTTTTAATTTGTAGTTCTTAATGTCAGGCTTCTCGTTTCACTGCTGTGTTAAAGTTCCTGAAATAGTCTGCTGGTTTCTCTGATGTTTCCTATAAAATCTATATTAAAACTCTGCTGATCTACTAAAAAGCAACAGTTTGGGATGAAACAGAAGGGAATGCTGGCAGTGGAGGCAGGGGTAAAGGTCATAGGATCAAGTGGAGCATTATGGGAGCATATGGAACCAAGTTCCCCGTCCTCTGGGGAAACCTCTTGCCTTCCACAAGCAGCAGGCGCACCAGTTCTGCTGGAGAGAAAGGGGATTCCAGGGCATCTGTTGGCAGTATTGCTAATGCCCTGCAAAGCAGTGGGATGTCAGTGGTGTTTGGAAGGTGCCCAAGGTTCAGGGACCGCTTTCTAATGCAGATGTGGCATGACATACTTGAGAAGTAATTGAGGGTGGAATTAAAAAGCACTGTCTTTTGTGGTCTCTGCCTGCTTATGCATGTTTACTTGATAATTTTTAAAATATATGCAGTGTATTGACAACCTTGAGCAGATTGTGTCCTGTGGTTTAGGAGTAACCTGGACAACCAAAACAATGGCTTTTTACTTTTGTTTTTTAACAGCGTATAATAAGTCTTCGTGTAAGTCATGCAAGTGCGTAGGAGATCAGTCCCAAAATACGTTTTGGTAAAGAGTGAACATGTCAGCTGTTTTTTCTGATGTTTTCTCAGTCTTGATTCTTTTCGAAATTGTAAACTCAGCCTCTGGAGTAAGAAAGTTTTCCAGCTGATCTGTGCTTTGTCAGCTGAGGATTTTTTTTCTGCCTTTATAATCAGATGTTTTAAAGAATTGTCAGACTTTTCATTCTCTTGGTAAATGGAACAATTTGTTGTCTTCAAGGGATGAATCATTTTTCTTTTTCAATGTTAATCATTCTTACTGTGTCATAAAAGTTTTAAGTATTTTAAAGACAGCTGCTATGGTAGTGTTTAAGCAGTAAACATCCCCTCCCTGTACCTTATCAGTGAGATTTGGTATCAGCTGGCATTTTCTTCTGAATTGTTATGTGTTCCTTCTGAATCAATCACAAAACCTAATGTTGTAAGTCAAAGATGTAGTTGGAACGTCAGCATCTGTCTTGGTCTGAACTAGATGGAAAGTTCCCTCTGATCTTTAAGCTTTTTTATTTAAAGTTAGTGATGTGTCTAGATAGATAGTTGCTGCTTAAATATCAGTGTGGCTTTTTTACTCACACTTGTTCAAGTGAAGGGCTTAAATCTCATTATGTCAATGAAAACAGTTTGTTTCCTGTTTGTTTTGAGAATTCTGACGGTGAAGACAGTAATCTTTGTATTTTTTAACAAGGTTGCAACTTAGGCAATAGTTAGGTAGGATACACATTTTGGGTGCCTTTCTAGTTCAAGTGGCTGGTAAGGGCTCTCCCACCTTAATTATTTTCGTACTCAGTGATTTTAAAAATCTGCTGTATTTCTGTGATTGAGATGTGCATTTTAAATGCTCTTTCTCAGAAATGGGGCATGGATGTGTACAACTTTCTTAGTAATTCGCATATTAAATGGCATTGCAGTCTTAAAATAATGTCAGCTTTGGGCAGAATGGAAGAAAAAAAGACATGGCAGTACCTGGACTGCTGGTCTGTCCAAACCGTGCACACCAAGCGCATTTTAAGACTGAAAGTTCTGTTTGAGAGAGACATCGGTAAAACTGAACGTCTGTGAACCTAACTTCGTCCTTTGAGGATGTCAGCGCATGTGGAATGAAGGAATGTGTTTTTAAATGTGAGACTTGTTGGAAAGGAGTTGTTAGCTGTAGGTCGATTGCTGGCCCCGCTGGCTGCAGTGAGTATGTTCTAACGCAGCTGTGTGGCAGAGCGTTCCCATCCCAAAGTGTACCTGCTCAGCACTTGACCCTTTCCCTGTATACTGTACTCACTGAAAACTCCCTGCCCTGGTACTTCCTGCTCTTCTACCAGCTTCGCTGGTGGCTTCTCTCTGGCTGCCTTTTCAGCCTCCCTGACCCTGGACCACGTTCCATCGTGCTTACTTTCCATGCATATGAGAACTTCTGGTCATGGGAAAAGGTCTTTTGGACTAAGGTAATTTGATTTGACACAGCAATCCCTCAGTTTGTATCAGAAGCTGTCAGCTGTGTTTAGATGCACTAAGCTAGTATGTGGTTCCTTTTGTCTTCCAGAGTTGTAGAACTCTGAAACAATTACATATTTAAAGACATTTTTTTCTCAAGTATGTTTTGTAACAATGTCCTTGCTTTCCCTTATGCTGTCAAGTCTCCTTAGAGTTCCTATTTTAGGATGTTTTGAGGTACTTACTGTTGTTATTCCTTCTACATCATTTCTCTTTTGCATCAGTGTAGGTCCTCAATGGAAAGTAACACAAGGTAGAAAAATGATTTGTTACTACCCTCAGACAGGAATAGCTTGGTGGTGAGGCTTGTGGAAAGGTAATAAAGGTTTAGCAAAGTACTGAAGGCAAATGCCATGTGCTTCATCTTTCTGAAGTCAACAGAAGTACAATGGGTGTCACCTCTGTACTTGGGGAAATTGCCCTGCGGAGCACCTTCATCATCTTGGGTCATACACCTTTTCTCTCTCTTAGGGTATTAGAAAAAGTAATGGAATCAGTCTGACTGTTACCAAACTTCTGTAGTTTCTATTTCCTCTCCCTCCCTCCTTGCAAGCTCTCTCTTGAGTTCCCTTTCTCTGAAAAAAAGGTATTCCATTTACCTCTGCTATACTTCTAGTAGAGTAATGGTGAGGTGCAGATCCCTTGCGTTTAGTTGGATAAACAGAAGGCAGCGTTGACTTTCCTTCCATTCACAGCAAGGTAAACAAGCAAATTAGGGGTGCTATAAGTGACTTTCTTACCGTTTTCGTGTGGCTTTGGGGATTATCAGTGTAAAAGCAGTGGATAAGCAGTCTAAAAACTTTTGGTGCATGTTTGTATACTGAGTTTTTCTTGACAAAGCAGGTGTGGCACTAGTGAGAACAGAGGGTAGTTGTGAAGCATATTTTGACTCATGCTGAGAAGCAGCTTTTAGGAAAAATTCTGGAATAGCAGTAGAGAAATACTCACACACATAGCTTCTTTCCATGTCTTCTGCCATTCACAAAAACAGACTGTAGCATCTTCACCTATGGGGTTTTTTCCTGTTTTCATCTCTTTCTGAAGAGAATATAACCTTTTAAAGTTCAGTGGGGTAGTGCATGGGTGTGATTTGCTTTTAATGATAGTCTCAGCAGTTCCAGACCTGTCAGAGAGAGCAAGATAGCTTGTTATTAGAGGATTATCAAATCCCATACTAACTTTTCAGAAGAAAGGCCAAACAACTGTTTAATGATGGGTGTAAGCATTTTGATAGCTTTGCCTTTGTTAATTAGCATAAGCAGACAGCCTGGTTACAATGGGGTTCTCAGTGTCCCAGTCTGTTCATACTGTACTGTTTAGGAATACTCTTCTTTGAAGTTGGGTATCTATCAAGGAATACCTTGGTAGGTATATGAGAATACTTATTGGCTAGAGTTTTTACTATGCCTTGCCCAAGTGATTTGATATGTTACAATAGTATAAAATATGTGTAATATAATGTACGCTTCGTTATATGTTACAATAGTATAAAACACCTATTTTAATTTCATGGCAGCACTTTTTTCATAATAGTTTCTTGTTTACAGCTGTTCATCTTGTTATAATAAAGTGTAAACACCTTCAAATGTGACTGTATCATGTATATGAGTATATGTGTATCTCAAGTTAAATATAAACTAAGTATTTTTAATTGGTGTACAATGTTGCTAGAGCTATTGCAGAAACGGCATCGAAGACATTTGGGGTTTAATTTGCATTTTCAAGGAGAAGGTCAAGGAAAGTTGAAGCATGTTCTTAATGAGTAATTAAGAGTAATCTCAATCTTTCATAATTATTGGATAGAACAGACTGACTCTCTACTCTTCGGCAGGTGGATGACATCTTAGGAGAAGGCAGTGATGAAAGTGATAGTGAAAAAAAAAAGCCAGAAGAGGAAGGTGAAAAACCTCAGATTAGCATGACAGAGACTCTCGGAATGAAAACAGATCAGAGACCTGGATCATCATCGTCGTCGTCATCAAGTGAAAGAAGCTTAAAAGGCAGTGTACCCAGGTATGAGCTTTTCAGGTGTAAAAAGAAGCGTTAATGATGTTTCATGGCATTTGTGCGCTATTCAGCATGCTTTTTTGACAGGGCAGTCTTTATGGTGGTGTTAACCTCTGTATGTAGGTAAGCATTTCTTGTAACTTGTGGAATTGTCATGCTTACATGGGCATTGATATATGGAGATGGTTGCATCACATGTCTTCTGAGAACCAGGACCTCACCTGTTTTGAAAGACCACTGAACTGTGCTTACTTTGAAATAGCCTTGATAGCCTTGAGTCAGGTATAGAACAATGTCCTCTGCCATGTTACTTTAAAATAAAGCATGCTTTTGGCAAGCAATGTTGTTTCCATCCTGAATTTTTGAGGGACTTCTCTACGGGACATTCATTAACGTGAGGTGGTTGAGATGGTTTTCTGCTGAGAGAGACATTTAAATTTGATAGACTCTTCTGCAAAAATGGTGTTAGTGCCCCAGCATTGACTGGTGAATGATTGCTATCAACCACTTTGATAGTAATTAGAACTTGATAAAATAAGTGCTGGTTTTAAATATGTTGAGGACTGGTTCTCAATCTGCAACCCTTTAGTAGTTTTTAAGCCTAATAATAGAGGGAGAACAATGTATGATGAAGGTTACAGCGGTTTTAATTTAGAATTGCTGGGATCATCATCCTGTACTATAGCATGCAAAATGTGCGAACATGACTTGGATGGGCATTGTAGTTTCCTTCCACTCTTACAGCTGGATTCTCTTCTCAGTCGTAAGCATTTAAGCTCTGATAGTTTTTCCTTAATGAAGGGCAATGTAAGTAGTAAGACTTAAGCAACTTAGATTATTTTAACTTTTGTGAGCTTTCTTCTAGTGCACAAGGAATGTATGAGAGAAATTGTAAAAACCACCACAGATTGCTGATATATAAATATTAATGGAGGGATTTTGATTGGGGTAGCAAGGTGCTGTGTGTCGGGGGTTTCTTGGAGAAAGAGCTACATGGAAAGCTTGCACAGGCCTTTTAGTTTAACCTGGATGTTTCTAATCACTGAGCATCTTCAGAGAAATACCACTCTAAAAGGTATGAGAAGTTGATCTGTCTCAAATAGCTGGGAGAAGAGTTCCCTCCTGTATGAAGTTTGGAGGCAAGCCAGTGATGAGTATATTTAGAACACCATTTGAAGCAGCAAGGCCATGGTAGCGCCACGTCACTCTTAATTTATCCTAATACTGTGATGTTTTGTGGTGTAGAAAACACACAAATTCTGAAAAACAAAAGGCAAAAGGCATGGTATTAAGGAACATTGCCTAGGACTATTGCTAAGTACTGTTCCCCACGTATGGTTTACCAAAGACAGAGCAAATACCTTTGTCATTTGCTTGTGCTCCGTGTAGGAAAGTTCCTACATAGGCTTGGCAGTACTTCTGCACTCAGAAGCCGTGCAGAGGTAGTAGTGGTGTTGCTAGAAGAAAGTCTGAGTGGCTTCTTAAGTAACTTTTTACCTCCTAAGAGTTTCCCTGTCAGTTTGTTAAATTGCCCCCAGGATTGAACCTGAATGGAGTGCTGGAAAACATACCAAAAGTGCTGCTTCAGATGCTGACCCAGTATCTGCTAGGCAGGAGTGTTCTGCTGGGTAGACAGGAGCCTCTGCCCATCATCCTAACCGCATTTAAAGTGCGAAGTGTTAGATCGATGTTTTTGTGGTCAGTCAGTACCGTACGTGCTGAAGAGATTCTGTACTGGAGGGGTAGTGTCAGAGCAGTTGTTAAACAGCAGGCCTAACCTCTCCAGGAGCTTAGTCCACCCCACACAAGGACTAGCTATGGTTTCTGGGGGCCAGATTTCTAAAAGCTATGTGCTGTACAAGCGTGTACATCCCAATGAGATGTGAGGTTTCTGTTCTCAAAACTGGAGTCTTTGGAGTGTCAGGAGCATAGCCGAAATGGTGTTCAATAATTTTCCATTATTCCTGCTCTGTCCTGTAGCCCAAAGCCACAAGATATTTATTACATGAACACAATTATCTCTTGCCACACTAAGAAAACAGAGGCTTTGTATTCTAAAGGCCAGTTCCAGCATGGAAATTCACCCTGGACCAGCTGTTTAAGTCCTCATTTTGCAACTTGTTACAATCACCCTCATGCCCATAGTTTAGTTACTAATATTTTTGGGAAACAAAAGATGAGCAAGAGAAAGAGAATCCAAATATGATGCAGTAGGCTCGTGTTCTGACTCAGCTCGTTCCTGGCAGAGAGGAGGCCTGCAGAGACTGGAGGTTTCCGGTAAGCGGTGCTCCGTGGCTCCGTTACACCTTTCCAGCAGGTACTCACTGGAACCACAGAGGTTACCAGATAGAAATCAAACACTTCTGTTTAATGTCAGTCCTCAGTCTTCAAATCTACAGCATACGGTGATCAGTTCTCTGGTGCCACCTCTGAAATTTTCATGGATGGAGATAAAAATAGTATTTGAGAAATCTGATAGCTACTGGGGAGGGGAAATGCGGCGTCTTTCCTCCATCCATTCAGGCATCCATGCATTTGGTCAGCCTCTTGTGATTGTGACCTGTGGAATAATGAAATACATTTGCAGCTTTCATTTGGAAAATCTAAAGGAGGTAAACAAGTTCTTAAATAGTCTTGGTGTGTATAGGTAATATTTTTCTGAGAAGGTGCTTATCTTTTTTTTTTTTAATAAAAGAATTGCTGTTTAGAGCTCTGATTTGTTGAAGCAAAGAGGAGCCTGACTTC
>NW_010422807.1:23376-38433 GCF_000710305.1 Buceros rhinoceros silvestris | reverse complement strand
GCTGGACTTGAGCCCACTTACAGTTCTACTAGAATTTTCTACTTAGAATGAAATTCCACTTAACATAGCTGAAACATACTGCATGTTAAAATTATTACTGTGAGTTATGAATAAAGAGTTATAAATTGTGAAAGCATGTAGGTGATTTTTAATAAGCATTAGTAACAATTAATGGTATATAATGTGAAAGGGCTTTTGAGATGAGGACAAATAGAATTTGTTCTTAAGAGAAAACTGAATGTTTGGCTTGCATAGCACAGTATATACCTAGCAACAAGAGGTATATAATTAGTTGAGATATTTCATGCTTTGAGTTGTCAGTTTTTCAAGTTAATTCTGATTTTACTCTGCTGTCTCCACTGAGACTTGAGTGATAGTGAACACATTTGCATTGCTCCTATTTCCCCTTATCTTAAATCCGTGTATTGTGAAGCGGTTCCTATAATAATAGGTATTGAACAAACATTCCATGTTAACGTGCTTTAATACTGCTCTTTGTAGGAAGAGGAAAAATATGGAAAAGGCTGTGATAGTCTCAAAAGAATGTATTTGGTAGAAGGATGGACAGACACGTGAAACAAATACTGCTGTAGAGAAAATCAGTTGAGCAGTATGTCAGGGGCTGGGGTTTAGGCTCTTTCCGTTATAGATGCTGCACATTTCTAGTGGAGGTGCGCAGCCCTGTACAAACATGCTGTATGTCTCTTGACCTGCCTGCTCCCTGATGCAGAGCAGACTCTGAAAATGGTTAATGAAATGCTGCAGTTGTATTACTGAGGCTAAGAAATCAAATGCACTTTGTTTAATAAACTGAAATGTTAAAGGAATTGGGGCAACAAAACAGGGATTTGAGATGTGCCATGTCTATTGCTGGCTTCCAGTAGCATGGCATACAGCTGTGGCCTGTGGTCTTCTGGACTGCACCTAAAATTTCTCTTAAGATATTTGGAAGTATTTAGTGGTGAGTGTGAATTAGCAGGAAAAATGCTAATTTAGTTTCTGAGTACTTGTGTTCATGTGAGATGCTGAACTGATGATCCAGGAGAACCTTTCTGTTCTGTGTTCAGAGGTTCTCGTGCAGGCTTTGCAGGCAGGATCTAATTGCTGAGGAAAAGGACTTGGTGGGAACCTTCAGATTTTTCAAGGATGGCTCGTGCTGCAGAAACCCTGGTACCCAGTACCTCTTTATGTGCCTCACTTTTGTCTGAGGAATGATAGTCCAAGCAGAGAGTACCTTAAACAATGAGGAACTCATTTTCCACTGCTGGGAAATGAGCCCAACAGTGACACTGAAGTAAAAACAATTCAGTTCATTTACTTGTGCCACAACATGAGTTTTATAGAATCAGCAGGTTGTAATTTGTAATAACTTTTAAGTGGGAAGCTGAACTGTTAGCAGTATTCTATTTGCTGTTAACAGGCACTATCATATGGGAAGGCTTTCCCAGAGGTCTCCAGTTCCTAACGCGCTTAAGGGCTTGTTATACTGTGGGAAGTTGTGGAGAACTAAAGGACTGGCGGCTGCTCCCTTGCAGGAAAGAAAGACTATTTGTGTGTTGGGGCTACTCAAAGCCTCCCAGCCTCCATGAAGCACAGGGGGTTGGAGGCAGCTTCTGGTTTTGCATCCCTCTGCTGCCAAAGCACAGCTCACAGCACCTCCAGGGGCTTCTGCAGCTTGGTGATCGGTACAGGGTGGTTTTCCAGCGTTAGGAGGTGGTTGAGGGTTTTGTTCTGGTTTTCACACAGGTTGGCCACCAACATGAGAGACCTTACCGTGGGAGTGAGTGGGAATGGAGGAGGAGCATTGTGAACGTGAAACAGATTGATGCAGTGGCGCAGTGAAGTCTTTGAGTAGATTATTTTGGTCATTAAAGGTTCCAGCTAAAAAGTGTGGTAGTTGGCTATAAAACAGCTATAGTTGGCTATGGGCAGACACGTGAAACAAATACTGCTGTAGAGAAAATCAGTTGAGCAGTATCTCAGGGGCTGGGGTTTAGGCTCTTTCCGTTACAGATGCTGCACATTTCTAGTGGAGGTGTGCAGCCCTGTGCAAACATGCTGTATGTCTCTTCTCCAGCTATAAAAGTGTGGTATGGCCATAAACCACACTTCTCTCTGTGTCTGCCGTTAAGCAGTTAACATTTAGACCTCACCTACATCAGACAGGTTTGACCATGTAGTCACTGAGGACCTGTATGGATTTTTCATTCAATTTTTTCGAAGGTTTTGTTCAGGTTCCCAGTGCACTCTCTTTTTAATAAACTTTGTTCTGAATGCTCACAATTCACAGTGCCAAGGCCAGGGCTTTTACAGTGTTTCATTCCAGTCTTGGTAATTCCAGCTTTTCTAAATCAAATGTAAGGGTTAATGGTTGCTCCACTGAGAATTTCTTTTTCAGTACTTTTGTTAAGACATGTTTTCCACCCTAAGGAGGAAGTACTCTCCTCTGAATAGCCAGCAAGAAGAAATCTAATAGCTAGAAGTGATATCTAATCTATTGTAAACAAAATTTTGCTTGTGGGGTTTAAACTCCCTTTACAAAAGTATAGCTCAGTGAAATGTTTTCTTTAGCAAAATTTCTCTACTGATAATTTCTGCATCAATCCCAAGTAGATTATATTTTTGTCTGATGGAGAAGTCATAATTTTAAGAACAAATGGGTGAATTATAACAGCTATATATGAGATGATACTTTATGCCTGTACTGGAGCTTATTTTCAAGGCATCTGAAATCCCTTCTGCTTTTGTAGATTCACATTGAGTTTCTACTCCTAATTTCTTACTAAATCCAAGAAAGAAGCTTTTTAAATTACTTTGCTACAGTGTGGTATTGATCTGAAGACTTTCAGGGAGCCTTCAGTCTTTGAAACTCTTGTATAGAGTAAGTCTCTGAACTCTGGTTGAACTAAACCGCATTACCCTGTTCCGTCGGTCTGTTCAGAAAGAGTCTGCGTACTAGAGCTGTCCTTTGAGCTCTTTCAGAAGAGCTTTGGTCAATCTGTCTGTTCTTTGTTGTCTTAACAAATGAGACTAGCAGTTTCATCTGAAGAACAGCTGTGTTACATGGTTCACGATGTAAGGTAAAACTACAGCTATCTGGGGAAAGAGCTTCTAGTTCATAATCAAGGAAAATGGAGCTCAGTCTCAGAAATCCCTCAGTTGTCTTTTCAGTGCCTATTTACTAGACTTTCAAAAGAAACAGTGATATTTTGATTCTTTTAAGTGTTTTCTTTTCTTCCAAATATAATAGCACTTCTTTTCAACAGCCAGTCTGCTAGAAGACAGAAATTATAGTTTTGCTTTCTCTCTTGCTGCCAGAAAAGACTGCTGCAAGCTCCTGTGCAGAATTCTGCTGATGACACCTTTTATCCTAATTGAGCTGGTATATTCACTGTCACTATCACTTTCTTCCAGTTCCTGGTCTTGGGACCTTAGTTTCTACAGCTCAAAGCTCCCCAGGTTGCCAGCCTTGCATTTGTTATTGATAGTCATCTGAAATCTTTCCAAAAACAGTTTTGGTGACAATCTACTCAAAGCATATTGAGGAACTAAGTGGTATATGGTCAAAGAAGTTGTTGAAAGCCTGAATAGCCAACAGCACATCTCAAATCAGGCTGATAAACTAATTGCAGAAATTCAAGCATTTTGCCAAAGAATGGTGGCCATCTGTTTTCTTATCCAAACACCTCGTTGCACTGTTCCATATGCAAAGTCTTAGTGTTATTACCCGGTGTAGTCTTCCTCTCCGTGCTGTGAGTGTACTGTCGATTTGATCTTTACAATATAGAAAAGCTGAAGATCTTAAATGCAGACGTGCTGGTGGTTTAAAGTCATCCTTTCCTACCTTCTGGATCACTTGCTGCGTCAGCATCGCTCACTTAATCACCAAGCAGTCTGTCTGGTATAGAGCCTCTCTGTAAGGTCACCCTAGACAGAACACATCGTGTGAAATTAATTTTGAGAATTAAATCTTTCATTAGCTCCTTTCCCTCCAAGTAGCTTTTATTTAAAGGAACCCCCACTCCCTTTAAAGGGACCCTCACTGCAGAATGAAAAGAGGTTGGATGTTTCTGTACTGGTCAGCACTTGGATGTTCAAGAAAATGTTGTGCTTAATTCCAGAGTGAACAAATCCAAAAGTGAACAATTACTTGCCATTGTGGGTAACTGGAAAGTTTTGTTTGTCAGAAGGAAAATGCAACTTTATTTTGCTCTCACTGAAACATGTTTTCACAAGTAATTGCTTCAGCAGTGTGCTCGGAATCTCTGTGCTGTGTGGTTATTCTGAACCACATACATTTCTGGAGCAGGAGAGTTCAGTCATGCATAGTACTGAGGTCCTTCTTTAACTCTTCCCTTCAGGGTTGTCTCTATGAAAACCAGACTTAGTTACTGGAACTGGCCCACGCTGGGGGGTCAGTGCAGTTCTCAAACTGCACTGTTGGTGGGTTTGTCTGTGGGCCTGCTGTGTCCATGGCTGTGGATTGCAGAGGAGAACAGCTCATCTTAAAGACTGTGTTCCATCACAACTTGGATGTGTGATATAATATCTATCTCAGTATTGCAGAAGCATCATTTCAGTTCAGTGTTGGTGAATGAGGTTGTATCTTGCAGCTTCTCTGGGTGGTTCAAGATCTCTGCATGGAATTAAGATTGCTGAAAAACTTCAGAAGGCAAATACAGCCCAGTTATTGATAGCGACAGTCAGATAATGAAACTCCAGTCGAACAAAATAGAAGAACAGCAGCTCATCCTTGTTCCTTGATATAATTTGGTAAATAAATGTCATTTTTCTACTTGACTACTGTGTTTTAATGAGCATCTCACTCCATTTTAGTGAGATCCAGTATGTCTCCTCACCAAAGCAGGAAACCCACTCAGCCTTTGAAGACAACAAATAATCATTGAGCAGGTAAAAAAACAGACCTAAACTCTACAAAATTAGAGATCCTTGACAGGCAACCACCTCCTCTCACAGCTGTGCAGAAAGCTGATGTAAGAATTTGCAGTGATGGGTGCCATTTGACAGCTTGAAGGTACTTCCCTGGAGGTTCCTGGTTTTGAGGTGGAGCAAGTAAAGCGAGTTCAGTGTAGATGGTGTGATGGCTCCAGTTTTATAGACTGTTACGCTTCTGAACTTTCAAGTTCTAAGGAAAAGTTTGAGTTTGTTTTGCAGAGAACAGCCCAAATTTGTGTCTCTAATTATTACCACATGTAGTTGAATTTCTTACAAATTCAGTCTTAAATTCAACATTCTAAGTTCAATATCTGGGAGAAGAAAACATGCTTCAGTTACTAAGAGAATGTGATTAATACTTGCTTTATAGAACAGAAAATTCTGATTAAAAAATGTTCAAGGTGACCACAAGTCCTTTTTGCTTGGCTTTAAACCCTAACTGCAGTGAACTACCTGAACTAGCTGGTGTGTTTCAAGTGTGTACGGTGCCCTTGTGAAGAGTTTAAGTGGGTATTCAAGAGGGGTCATTTGAGAACTGAAACTTCCACAAACTGCCTTTGTCCAAAAGAGTTAACTGAGTTCTGCTTTCTAAGTGGAAATTTTTGTTGTTGTTTCCTGGTGGTACAAATTTTTACTGATATAACCACAGTTCTCATTGGTGCAACAAAGTCAGAGTGTGACGGAATCCCCTTGTGTTTCGGGTGGTCTGGAAGTAAACAGCCTCTTTGTAGGTGGTGCACATAAACAATTTAAAGATTGCTGAGGCTTCACTGAGTTTTTTTCCAGAAGTGCTGGTGAAACACTCCAGACTGAAATCCAGGATCAGCTTCTCCAGGCGAGCGCTCCTGTTGGCAGCACATCTTGCTGTTTTCACACGAGCCGGCTGTTCTGCAGAATTTTAATGTCACTCCTGTTTGGAAGGGATTTTGGAGAAGACTCTGGGGAGGCGGAGGGCTCTGGGCATGCAAAGTGTAATTTGCTTCTGCACCTAAATATCGTTATTACATGAGTGACTGCTGTAAACATTAAAGATTTGTTTCCATTTAGCAATGTTTTTATTTGGAAGCTCCAGTGTTAGCCAAAATTTCTGGACAACAAAACTGATTCAGGGGCGATAGCAGCTTTTTGAAGCTGTAGGGGTTTTTTAGTGTTTCTAGTCCCAAATGCTCTACCCCACATAGCCCGCTGTGCTGTGCTGAAGCTAGAGCTCATTTTCATTGTTTGCCAGCTAGAAAATCATAGGGCCTGATTCCAGAGGGTTGAGTAAATAGAAACAAAAAGAAAAGCAGAAGGCATTGATAGATCCTTAAATTAAACTATAAAATCAAACACACGGCGAAATGAGTGTTTGATTGCTGGTACTATGGTTGTTTTCTTATCACAGAAATATTTTTGAGTTTATATACCTTTTCTCATACAGAAAATGTTATACCGAATTATCTATAATGTATCTATCCTCCTCTTCACCCCACTTATTCACACTGTTTGGCTAATACGTTAAAATCAGAGTATATTCTCAGAATATTCCTAATTATCATTACTTAGTGTTGTAATGAAATGCCTATGGGTGTAAAACTGACTGCGGATGTGCACGCAGCTCTTGTAAAAATGTATTCTGGTGGGCTGAGGAGGTACGCAGCAGCAAATTGCTGCATCGTTATGAAGCTGCAGCCTGGTAAAGATTACTTTCATGCAGGGCTAATATCTACAACACTTATGCAACCCAAAGTGGTTGGTGTTGTACCAACTAGAAATTACACTGCTCTAGCGCTCCAGCAGCTTGGTATGTTCGAAGTCCTCCTGGAGTTAGGTAGCGTAAAAGCGAGCTGGGCAGACCGGAGGCTTTGGCATGTGATAGGTGGCTGGCTGGATGGATGGATGCCTTCGTCTTTGCAGAAATGGTCTTCAGGGAAACATTTTAATAGCATTAAGCTGCCTTATACTTCCGTCTTGCATAACTCTATTTTATTGGCTTGTAACTTTGCCAGAAAAACTGCTAGAGCTAAAATTCTCTCAGACTTGCTCTGGGCTTCATACTTTGTTGCTTTTGGGGAAATTAATTGCAAAAGATTCAGCTGTTTAAGCTGGGGGCGGGAGGGGAAGTCTAAAAAGCCGTTTGACTTGATAACCCTTGATTTTTGAGAACTGGATCTCAGGTGGTGGGTTCCACATGTCTTGAAGATGTCCTTTTCTCAGTTATTCTTGAAAATCTTCCAAATATGATGAAGTTCTAAGCATGTGTATTGCTCCCAACAGTTTGTAAGGCATGTGTTAGCCCGTCCTTATTCACATTGTATGCAGTTAGTGAAGTATTTTGTACTAAGGATTACATGCTGTTTCAAAGCCACTTCACTGATTGAGTCTGATCTGAATCTTTTCTTCAGATTTAGAGGAATCTTGTTGACTTTAAGATTGAATCATGTTGCTCTTTTTTTACATGATATTTGAAATAATGGTATTGGCAAAATAGCAACAATATTCTACGCATTCACTCCGCCTGAACTATTTCTTTTCGCTAACTTGTTCACTTTTTTCCTTGTTGGATGCACAGAGGAGTTGTAATGCTCCACAGACTGCTTTTCACAGAGGACTAACAATGCCATTGCTGTGAAAGAACTTTACATAATTTGCTGTGCTTCATTCTGTATAATCTTCCTAGAAAGTTTTTACTAATAGAAAGGTCTGCATAGGTTTTTCTGTGCCAAAAGTTTTATTTTCAAGGTGTTTTTCAATGTTAAATTAACTGAGGTCTCCAATCTGCTATCATGAGTGCCCTTCAAAACTAGAGAGGGTTGGGGTTTTTTCCTCCTTCTCCAAAGTTGTGAGGTGTAGCTATGGTATGTTATGCCTGGGGGACTAGCTTTAAACCATATAAAATATTGGGTTGAAAAATTGGGTATGTGTTAGTTTTGTCTGGGTTTTGCAGCATGACATGCCACTAGCAGGTGAAGGTGCAGAGAAAAGGGTTTTCTACACCCCTGTAAGCCCACAAGGTGGACAGATGCTTAAAGTTATTGATGGGTAGTTATAGTCTAAGGAACGTAAGTTCTGTTTTATTAAATAGTATTTTTTTAAAAGTTGTGTCTGACTAAATTGATTGTTTAAGGAATATTACACTTGAATTTTAAAAATAAAAAGGAAAAAAATTATTTCCACAAATGAAAGGGTATCTGGGAGATCTGTCACAAAAGAGGACAAGAGCTTTAGAAAAGGAGGTTGGCACCAAACGTTTCATTTTAGGAAGATGAATGGTGTGCTCTAATGCAAGTAAAAATCCTCAAAATTCCCCTCTCAATGAGAAATATTTTTCCTCTTCGTTTGCTATTATATGCTATCTGATTGAGGGAACTGTTCCCCAGGGGAATTTTGGAGATAGAAGCTCTACCAATTTGCTTGGCTTTTAAAGGAAGTTATCTTTCTATTAATATCTTAAACCTTCAGAGATGGTCTGTGTGTCCTTCACTTTTAGCTTTTGTGTTCAGTTTGCTGCTGCTGTGGTAAAGGAATGTTTTTATTCGATTGCTAATTTAAAGGAATTCAGCTTTATGATCTCATACGGAAAAGTCTAAAAACTCGTAAATCGTAAAGCCTGGTTTGAATACTCTAGCTGTTCAGGAAACAAAGTTAGTAGAAGCATCAAATGAATGGATTGAAATGAAGCATCAAGTGGAGTGTTCAATTTCTTTCAAATTCCTTCAGAAGTAGATCAGAGGAGGACCTCCAGCACCAAATGTCTGGGAGCAGTTGTGCGAAGCGAAGCAGCAGCCTGTGTGTGTGCAGCAGCAGGTACCCAGCTCTCGGCTGAGGAGCAGGGCTTTGGCGTGCCTGCCAGGGCCGTCTGGGAGCTCCCCCTTCCCTCCAGCTCAGTCAGAGCTGCGGTTTCCCTCCCGGAGCCTGCTGCTGTGCGCCAGCCGCTGGCGCACCTTCACCCCACCTTCACCCCACAGGACGGGCTCAGAGCTCATCCCCGGGAAAACCCTGCTGCGGTCCTTCGTCAGCCGCACGGCCACAGGTGTGGGTGCCAAACGCATTGTCCCGGTACGTACTGGGTACGCAGGGCAAGAGAAATTGAGTCACCCACAGTATTAGTGTGTTTAAACTCCAGTACGTTTTCAGGGTTGGTTTCCTTTTTTTATCCCTTTTGATAGCCTCTTTATATCTGCTCAGTGAGCACAGTTGTGTACTGCTTGATCGTTTAAATGTTGGGACGTTGCAGTACGCTGCTTCGTTGTGAACTCTGGGTGTAAATTACTGGTGGTAAATTACTGGAATTGTAAGAGTGGCGCTGATGAGTGGCAAATCAGCTATATAACCAAATGAAGGCATGGCTTAGTGATTTATAAAAGCACGCGATTAACTAGATGAGACATTCATATCTTCAAGCTTGTTAATGAATTTAATGGCCTAAATTTTCATGCTGTTACTAAAAATATACCTACTACAAGTGCAGTTAAGTTGCAGATTAAATTACAGCTGTGTTTCCAGCTGCTGATGAGTCTTGTTGGTACACAGTGTGCATGTGGGTGTCAAACTGTAAGAAAAATAGTGAGAAAATGCATCTGAATGTTTAGTACGTTGGGGACAGCAGTGGTGGCAGTTCACCTCAGATGTTTTTCAGAGGAGTTTTCTCTGCAATTTTTACAGCTGGTTTTACTCCTGTAATACGTTGAGTGTAAGAATCTACTGTCAACCAAATACACTGAAAAATTACAATTTATACAAAAAAGCCTTCTCTTGGCTGTCTGTATGAATTGTGTTTACAGGCTGCAGGAAAACTTGAGAGAACTTTCTCCTTTCCAGAACGTTGCATGGAACTCCTTCCCAAATTCAGAAGGAGGACAGATAAGATTCTGGAAAGCTTTCCAGCCACAGGAAGCTGTTCCTGTCTTCTCTTTTCCATGATCTTCTGGTACCATGAGCTATTGGGGAAGAAGAGATTCAAATTTTCAGTAAGTTTGCAAGGATAGATCTGTTAACATATATTGTCTTCATAACGTACAGCCCAGTTTTGTTCAGCTGTGGTCTTTTTTTAACTCTGAGAGCTGATACAACAGCCAGTAAAACACTAGAGATGATGCGGTGATGGATTATGACTGGCATATCCCCCTCTGGAAAGTACGTAGTGGATGGGTTCGAGTGGTGTTTGAGGCAGTGGAGGATGAAAATGATGGGAAAAGGTAGTTATCATTAAAGCAAGTCATCTAGCGGTCTGCCTGCCTCTGTGCTTTAGTGCTGCTGTGGCAGAGGCAGGAGCGGCATGCTGCTGTGTTTTCCGGAAGATTTGGAATGTGTTTGGGTGGAAGACAGGGAGAACAGGCAAGGGCAGGGGAGCACCAGAGGTGAATACAGTCTCCTCAAAGCACACCAGCCATCAGATGGGTGCCAAGATACTTAGCACCAGGAGCGTCTCTCGTAGCAGGGGAGGTGAATGGTTTCATGTATCTGCAGGTCTAATCTAGCCCCTATTCAGCATCAGACCCTTCACATAAAGTTTCTGGTGTTTCATGACTGAGAAGCATGAAATGGTTATGTGTAAGACAGTTCTCCAAAGGGCTGGAGAGGCAAGGTGGTAGTGCAGCAGTTTTTTTACTATCTCCAAGGATGAAGCCTCAACAACTTCCCTGGGTAACCTGTGCCAGTGCTTAGTCACCATCCCAGTGAGAAAGTGTTTCCTGGTGTTCAGAGGGAACCTCTTGTGTTTCTGTTTGCCTGTTTCCTCTCGTCCAGTCACTGGGGATGCCTGAAGAGGTCCTGGCTGCATCTTGTTCGTGGTATCCTTCAGGAATTTGTACATGTTGATGAGATCCACACTCTGCCACGGGCCTTCTCTTTTCCAGTCTAAACAGTCCCAGCTCTCTCAGCCTTTTGTCATAGGAGAAATGTTCCAATCCCTTAATCATCTTTATGGTCCTTTGTTGGACAACCTCTTGTACTGGGGAGAACAAGTATCATTTATGAGGTGAATATTACGGTGTAATGCCTTGGACATCCCTGTTGCTTATCAAGGAATGTCTTTCCTTCCAGCAACTGAAAAATAAATGTGTTTTTTCTGAGGTTGGGGTCCCTTCTCCATTTCATCACCTTTCCATTTTTACATGGCTGGATGTCTTGGTGAAAAAGGCGAGTTTCTCTGGCGAGGATGAGGGAGAAATTGAATTGGAGAAGAAGGTACAAGAAGGACGGTGTGAGTTTTAGGGAAACAGAGATGTGAAGTGCCGGGGATGACAGCTTGATATAAGGATAGTTCTGGAGAGGGCAGAGGGAAGAGAACACAGCAAGATCAAATCCTAAAGACAACAGATTGGAAAATACACTCTTGTAAATCAAAATCGTTCTCTGGGTGTATAGCACCACATATCATGTATGGCAGAGTCATCGCTGGAGTAGCTTCCTGCTATGGTACACGCTTTCTGAGAGCACGGCGGGATGAGAGCCCTTCTGGGGATAAAGGGATGCTGGCATTTTCTGTTAGATACATCTTTCAGCAGTTCCCAAGCTGGAGGAAAAGAAATTTCTGAATTGTACCCTTAAAGTCTGAAGTGTTCAAGTACAGTAGTGCCCGTGTTAGGCACTGTCAGTTAGTCCTGCTGGCAGTATTTTAAAGCGCTGTAATGGATCAGATTTCCTGTTCTCTGAAGCCACTCTTCTAGATGCAAATGCCATAGCAGCTTTCTAAAAATAAAAATGTGAATGAATAATTCCTATGGGCTGGCTGAGGCTTTTTATACTCCCTGTATTCCTGATCATTTATTTCCTCCCTTCAATATCATCTGTCATCTTCCTTATTTCCTTAGGCTTCTATTGTGTAAGAGGTAATTTTAAGATTTTTAAAAGGACAGTTGATAAAAACACACTTTTTTTTTAAAGGAGACTGTAAAATCTAATGTGCTCTCAAAATGGCTTCCATTAAAAATCACTCTGAAGTGATTACTTTAAAAAGTCCTTACTGCCTTTGTGTATATTTATGTATATCTCAATTGTCTTTCCTATTTGGGCATTGTAAGAAAGTGAAGACTGAAACCCATGACTTCCTGGGCATCATGGACATAAAGCAATGTTCTACACACACACAATAAAAATAAAAACAACCCACACAGTAATCTCTGCAAGAAGAAATTTTAGGTGATTTCTGTCCTGTATGTGGTGCATTTTGAGGGGAATAATTTTTTTTGTGAAAATGCCAGATATTAATACAAAGAGATCAGCTTCTGATATACAGTCATAGTTTCTTATCGTAACTACTTATTAAAAAAAGAAAGCAGAATAAGGAACTGCTTATGAGAGATAAACCTGGGTCTGATGGAAGCATCTGTGCTGCTCTTGACCTGGGTGGTTTTGCCCTGAAGACTCATCAGTGAATTTTGTAGGAAACTGTGTATTCTTACCCAAATACAGTTTGTATGCTTCTCTGGGATATATATATTTGTGTGTCTGTCTAATGCTTAAGAAGACATTGATGAATAGCATGGCAATCCAGGGATTTAAGAAGGGTACGAGGCAAGCTTTGTGCCGGCAGCTTCTTTTGGGAGGCATGCATGGCTTTGTTCTAGTACAATTCTTCATGGTGACAGTTTTCTTAGTCCTGCAGTAAATTAAGAGATAAAACAACAATGTTGACAGCCATTAACTCTGCTTCCTTTATAACTCGTGTTATAAATTTCTGGTAGCATTCTGTGAAGGAAGTAAAAGCTGTAAGAAACTCTTCACAGGTTCCTTATGGAATAGTACGGGGAGATGACCTTTTCCTACTGCACATTTGTGCCTGCTGCCATACTGCATCGTGTTTCAGGGGAAGGAACTTAGCACGTGTTTGACAAAAGGGAGAAACGTGTAGCTTTCAGTCATCTTCAGAAGCAAAGTAGCAAAAAAGAATACTGGCCGCTGGAGAGGAACCTGTATGCGGAAGCACACATCAATTCAACGTACACTTTAGGTTTTTTCCCCTTAAGGTATCTCCGGTGTCCCCAACGAGTTTTCAAGGAAGAAATACAGTGGTTTTGAATGAAAATAGGAAGGCAACATTGCAGATGCACAGCTACAGCTCATGCAGAGCTAGATGCTGCCCGTATTTGTATGTTGCTTTTCTCCTTCACAGAAAGCACACTCTTAACCCTGTGGAAAGCAGGAAACTCGTTACCTGTAGTTGTGTTATTACCCAGAAGGTGCGGTACCAGTGGAGTAAAGGAGATGCTGTGTGTGCATGGCCAGTGCTCTAACATGTCACTGTCCGTGCTGCAATGAGAAGGCTGTCAGCACAGAGTAAACTTGTTCTCAGAGAGTGAATAAAAACCTTAGGATAACTTTTTTCTCAAGTCCCCTTTTGTTTGGGGGGGAAAAAAAAAATCCTTGCTGTAGTGTAACATGCACAATAGTAACTCCAGAATCGAGGCATGGAAAACATGTCGTACTTAAAGTACCAGCCTGGCTTTGCAAGTTCTTCAGTGTGATGATCAGGGGAAAAGCAGTTAGTTCTGCCATCCAGAGTTTGCAGTGACAAAGTCAGTTTTGCAACAGACTAAGGATTCTGACAAATGGGTGGTTGTAGCTACAGATTTAGGAGAAGCAACATCTTTATCCTATTCTTCTGGCATAAGTTACTGCTCCATAATGAAAGCGACTGCATGAAGTACAGATTACTCCAGAGCTGATCTTCAACACCTGATCCTCAAACCTTTATTTTTGAAACTTCAGTGAAGATGTGTTTGAATGAGAGTTCTGTATTAGAAAAACGTGGAAAAATCTTCAGTACAACTTTTCAAATATGATGTAATTCTCAAATTCTGGTTTTCCAGTTCCTGCACTAGGCTTCAATTCATGTCAAAATGGAAACAATTTTTATATATATCTTCTTGCTGTGTTCTTGCATGAGATTCTACAGGTCTTTTTCTTCTTTGTCAGAGATGTATTCAGAATTTTTTTCCTCCTTGATAAAATAGTTTTCCTGTGTCAATATTAGTAATGTGCAAAGAAAGGAGAAAAATTTCAGTGTGCAGGGTGATGTTCAGGTGCTCATACTGGTTCCATCCCCACTTACAGCAAAATCAAAACTGAAAACTGCTGAAGATTCCTGAGAAAGACTGGGTCTGCCTAGGTCTGTTCAGAATTGCATGGATCAGTAGGGAAGCAAAGGTGTGCTGGCTCTGCTGTTGAAGAGGAAGGTCCTCGTTCTAAGAATCCAGGCACACGTTTGTCACTGATACCGGCACTGCAAGGGGTAGATGCTAAGTCTGCTCTAGGAGAAAACTCAGACGGACATCGTTCACTTTGTAGCTGCTCCCTGTAGGTACTGAAACCCTTTCAGCTGCTAACTTATGTGTTATTGCATAGGCCTAATACAGTATCTCTTAATTAAAGAGGATCGTGCCTTTTGGAAAGCCTTAGATCATTAACTGGATAAGAAAAAAGCCACAGGAGAGAACAGTGAGAGTGTAAACTTTCACACATTGAGGCTATTAACTAGAGCTAAAATTAACCAAGGTGCTGGTTCACATTTAGATTGTGCGACTGAAATGGTGCTGTATTTCTCCATGTTTCCTGCAAGGAGCAAGTGCACAGCTTGTGCATGTTCGCTGAAAGTGTCAAGCTGCTAAGTTTCCGTTGCAGCTTTTTTTCCTTCTCTAAAATAGAGGCTTTCGAAAGCAAACCGTACAAGCTAAAAGTTCTCTGGCCCAACCAAGCAAACGTTGGCGCAGAATCAATGTGAACAGGAATTAGCTTTGTTGTACTATGAACTGCCCTAGAGCTTGGGGTGAACCTTGAGGCATCTCCTGAAAGTGAGGCTGGGCCCTTCCCACAGTCCTGACATGAAAAGAGTGCTAGCTACACACATGATGTCCGTGGCACCAGTCCTCAGAGAGCAGCTCTGCTCACGGGAGTGCAGGGTCGATGCTTCCTTGCTCTCCCAGGGTTGCCTGTGGCCAGCTGCCAGCGGCAGCAGCTGGAGGGAGCGCATGTCAGTCTGTGGCTCACTATTGTTCTGTGGTCTGTAGTGGTAGAGATCTTGTATGAGAAGAATATGTATGAAGATCTTGTACAAGTAGTAACGATGAAGATTACAAGGCAGGGTTTCATACAGCTTATTCAGCTCATTCAGCTATGGCA
>NW_010422807.1:14856-23331 GCF_000710305.1 Buceros rhinoceros silvestris | reverse complement strand
CATCCGTCTTATCCAGTCAATTCGTCTATGGCGGCTGCCGTAGCTGAAGCTCAAGGGAACTGACTGGTTTTTGCTGGTTTCTCCTGGGATGATTCTTTCTGGAGAGAATATCTGCACTACTTTCTTTGTACAGTGTTCCTAAACAACTTGATTAAATTGTTTCTCAGTGACATCCATATCCACAAATCAAACCAATCTAATATAAACAGCAGTTGAGGTTTTTTTAACCTTCTTTCCTTTTCCTAGGAGATTTTTTCCAAAGTCTCTCTCCATATGGATGTGATGTTGCTTTTTAGCCAAGTTTCTTTAGCATTTGGTGGTGTAGTGTGAAGTATTCCCCATTTTAACTATCACCTAAATCTAATAAAAATGTACAGATGTTTAGATGGGATAATATTGTCGAGTCCAGGTGCGTCTCTGTATGCGGTTAATGTAACTTGAATTGCACGTAACATTGAGGTTACACCTATTAAAGGACATAATGACTGCAGTTGAGATTGGGAAGAGAAGTACCTTTGGAAAAGTGAAAAATAGCATAAACTGTCTTATGCTGAGTGTTTTCAGTAACAGATTTGAAAGCTAGTGTGTCTTAGTATATAGAGAGTGCATTAAGAACAAACATAAGTCATCAATACCATTTTTCCTTAATGGGTTTTCCTACTTCAGTGCTATGTGGCTTAACTGTGTCAGTCTGCGTGACGGTGCAGGTTCAATAATTAAAGGGAAGGATAGACAGGCTATTGAAGGTCTGGATGTTACTAGAATTAGGAAAGTGCTGTTAAAACAAAGATACATTTTCTCAGTTCTCTTTAACACTAAAGAGGCTTCAGTTGCACTCTCCTTAGGAGGCATGCTGGTATCTGCCAAGTGAACCAAGAATCTAAGATGCTACTGTTTCCTAGTTTTCAGGAGCAAAAGTTTAGAACTGTAACATAGAATCACAGAATCATGTGGTTGGAAGAGACCTTTAAGATCATCGAGTCCAGCCGTTCCCCCTGCACTGCCAGGGTCCCTAAACCAGGTCCCTCAGCAGTGCACCCACACGGCTGTGAAACCCCTCCAGGGACGGGGACTCCGCCACCTCCGGGGGCAGCCTGGGCCAATGCTGCACAACCCTTGTCAAACATAAGATTATTTACCTTGTTATGCTTGTCATCTTAAATGTACTAATGCTCAAGCACGTACAGGAGTTGCTGTTATTCTGACATCTCTCTTTTCTAATTCGTACCATCTGTAATGATTTAGCAGATCTGTGTGTAACGCAGAGTTCTGGGTGAAGTAATGAAATTGATCCCTCAGTAATACGTCAGTGTATTTGAAGTGGAAGTCTTTCTGCAGTCACTGCCTTTGATCACTGCAGAGCCATTAACTAATAGCTTCCATCCCGCGACAGTGACTGGAGCCTCAGGGAGAATAATTTTCTATAATAGATCTGCAGGAAGCAGTCTACAACAGATGGATTTTGTAGAAGCAGACTATAGAAGTTGAGTATTTGTTACTATCATTTGAGAGTGAGGGCTGAAAAGTGGCGAGAGGCATTCACGTCATCAGGGAGAGAGAGCGGAGAAGAGAGACGTGCTTTCTGGCTGTGGGTTCTTGTTTAACTGTGAGACCAGCTGAAGAAGAAAGTGCAAAGCATTGGAAAACAACACTTAGGTTTGGGGAAGAGTCCATGTGCAGCACAGAGTCCTCTGGCACCCTTCAAGGACCCCGACCTGAAGCGTAAGGAGCGATCTAGACTAGTGAGAGAAAGAAATAAGGTGAACGCATTTGTAGCTCTGTTTTTCTTATGCTTCTGCAGTTTGTCTCAAAATCAAGAGTGAGTGTTCGGTTTGCGTTAATTAGCATGTCACCATCAAGTGGACTGTAAAATCAGCATTGCTGAGGTCAGAGTTGGAGGAAAGAATATGCATAAGATAGCTGGGAGTCAGAGGAGCCCTGGCCAACTCCTAGGATCCCGCAGCAGAGAAGCGCATGAGGTGAAAGAGGAGAGGAACCTGTGCTGATGAAATCCCAGCCTAACGCCAACCCAGGGAAACGGGAGCTGCCTGTTGAGCCTACGGGAGGAGCTCCCAGATAGGGAGAACTCTTGCTCTGTAATGCTACCCCTTGAGATTGTTGGCTGTGGGACCGCTCAAACCAATCTCACAGATAGGAATGGGGAGTTTTCAAAACAACGTGCAAGGGGCAGTTAGCTTGATGCTGGCCCTGGAGCCTAGCTGGGAGAGGTGCTATTGTGTGAAACGTCTTATTTAGGTATTACTTAGATCCAGAAAATGCCATTTAAGTTTGCAGAAATGAAGATTGCAAGAAACTAGGATAATGGGAAACAAGTTGGGAGTTCTTGACTTGATCTGCTTAAGGGTCTGTTACCTGTTCTGCCACCTTGTAGAACAGCGGCTCCAGCTTGGCTCCTGTGATGGCCAGAGCGAGAGAACTAGAGACCCGAGTGGATTTGGAAAACCTGAGCTCTTAGTGCTCACTCATAAGGGGAGGAAAAAAGGAAAAAAATCTCTCTGTCCTCAACTTCAGAGCACTTGTGCCATACGCAAGGGGCAGTTCCTTCCTCTGATCTGAATTCAGATGAGAAATGGAGCATCAGATTGTTTTGGACTTACTTCCGTTTGTCCACAGGAGCAATTACCAACACCATGCTCCAACATCCTGCCCCCACTCACATAAGAAATACAGTTCACCCAGTACTGGGTGAATATCTAAGCACCTATTTTTATTACCACCACTACCCCATTTCAGCTGTCCAAGGATATTAGTGTTGCTTTGCATCTGTGGTTTGGAAGGAATGGAGAGGTGTAAGGAAGGTGTAAAGTAGAAATTCAGGGTGAGGAAAACTAGTAACATACTGCTTGTGGATGCTCCCTCCCTGGAAGGGTTCAAGGCCAGGCTGGATGGGACTTGGAGCAACCTGGTTTAGTGGAAGGTGTCCCTGCC
This sequence comes from Buceros rhinoceros silvestris, assembly GCF_000710305.1. Lineage (NCBI taxonomy): Eukaryota > Metazoa > Chordata > Aves > Bucerotiformes > Bucerotidae > Buceros > Buceros rhinoceros. The sequence goes on along the minus strand of NW_010422807.1, from coordinate 20,382 downwards.
CATGGCAGGGGGGTTGGAACTAGATGATCCTTAAGGTCCCTCCCCACCCAAACCATTCTGTGATTCGACGATATAGCCAGGTAATGGATATATTTTATGTAGGCCTACGGCTGGTACCGCTGCATCAATAAGGCCAGGCTCAGTAGCAACCTATTACTCTGGATTGAAAAGAAATACGAAGCATCTTCTCCTTCAGATGTCTTCTTCATTAAAGGTATGAGAAAGGCTTCTGCTTATCAGTTCAGTGAGTCTAGGTTTTGGACAGCACCATCAAAAAAATTTGCAACTGCATAGCAAGAAGTACAGATCAAGTATAAACTGCCTTTGCTAGTTCAAATTTGTTCCAGAAATATCGACAGAAGAAATTGTAGAACAGACTGTAGATGGGATCAAGTCAACAGAGCTGCGATCTGCTGCACCGGGTAGTTTGTCATGTCTTAGCTAGTGTGAAACCAACAGGTACAGTGAATTCTTCGTGGTGTGATTTGATTTGGCAGATAGGCTGGTAAATGCCAGTCTGATCCAGATTGGATTTGTGATGCTCAGTGAGCCAGTGTGGTAGAGATCCAAATTAATGACTGTAGACCCACTTTTGAGGGAGTTTGTTAGTATTGCACAGTTAAAGATGGGGAACATTTTTTTAAATGTATGGTATATATTGTTGTGCAAACCTTATAAAACTGATGTAAAAGTCACGTAGATCTGTCAGATACCCTTACAACTTTAATGCACGTTTTTCTTATTTGTAAATCAAGCCTTGACAAAGCTTTCTTCTGTTTCTCATGGAAACCCAGCCATTTCTAGCCCAAATTTCTAACAAATTTAATGTCAGCATTTCTTCTACCAAGCGGTGACTTCCTACCTTGATGTCGTTTCATCTTGTAGTTTCCTGGCTTTTCTAAAACATCTTGAAGCATACGAGAATGTCTGAAGCAAAATACTGGCTTAAAATACAACTTCTTAATGCTGATCAATTATTTTCTAGGTTCTTTGTGGCTTTGTATTTCACTGCTGTTGTAGCCTCAAAACAAAGTGTTCTGAAACCTCTTTTACTACATTGGAAAGAAGATTTATTGTATAAAATTTTTACCAATATATAACAAAAAATCAGCTGGCAGGGCTGGGAATTTGGGGAAGGAGGAGGGGAGTGACAAGATAGAACACCTCTGTTCTTAGACATGCTTAGTTAATATTTTTGTAAGCAAAGCCATTATTCAGTGAGTGAATGTCCTGGAAGGATGCTGGGTTTAGCTATATCTCCATAATTTATGGAAAACAATGATGAAGTGATAGAAGAGTTAGTAAAAATCAGTTAAAAGCTTTGACAAAATCATCTTAGCTTTCACTAGAACTTAGTGTCAGCCCATAACACATCTATTAACAATCATATTAAGATAATCTGTGACTATCTAATTTAAAAACCCTACATAACTAAGAGAATCCCAAATCATGCTTCCAGCCTCCTGTTAGCACAGTCAGTGAGTGATGAGATGGCGATGGATTCTATCTGTAGCTGTTGAGATGCCAAATGATGCATTTGAAGGCAGTGCTTGGTATTTGGGTGATGCTGGCAGACCCCACCGGGATGACAGGGCAGGTGGGTTCCAAGCATCACTGTGCAGCACTGGGTCCTTAAAGTGACGTTTTGAACTGTAGTTGTGCTGCACTGTGCTGGCACAGGGGTACCTCCACACACACACCAGGCTCCTGTGAGAAGACAAGGGTAGTCTGACTTTTCTCAGAGAAATCACTCCTTATTTTGATGTACTGTTTTGGATTTTCCAAATTGCCCGTACATTTTGCCCACTTTCAATTTTTTTATTGCATGCTACCATTTTTTGAAACATTAGCTTATATTTAGATCTCAAGTGAGAATGTTATTCTTCATCATGATCTATCTCCTGCAGTGCTTCCTCTAATAGAAATTACTTTGAGTGGCATCGTTTTCAAAGGACGTTTTCCAAACCAAATCCAGGTAGTCTTGCTGTACTGTAACCATTAGGCACTGGTGAAGGAGGGCTTGGAGCTTCCTCTTCTCTCTGCTGATCCTTGGTATCTCCTGTTACGGCCTTCCAGAGCAACCCAGCATCTCCACAGAGCTGTAAATCTACCATCTGACATTTGTTGTGAAGCTGGAGAGAGAACTTGATTCAAACCACAAAGGCGTGGTTTAGCTTTAAAAATATCGGTATGTTGATGGACACGTGTTGTGTGTCTGACGATCGGCTGTTCCCCTGCTGGGAGGTTGTGCAAATGCAGCCGTCGAGAAGGTTGTTCAGGAAAGGTGGTGGTCGTGGTCTGTGTGTTTGCCAGAGGATTAAGAGATGATACGCCAGAGCGCATCCGTGCGTTTGCCATTACCAAAGTGTCAGGTAACAGTCTGGCATTCCACAGGTTGAAAACGATGTTTAATTTTCTGCTGTGTTCCACAGATCCGTGACAAGACTTTTTGTTAGGTGTTACAAAACTGCCTCTATTACATTTGCCTCTTGATGGGGTAGTTGATGTTTCATGTTATAAATGTCCTTGTATAACAACTAAGTGGATTATTTTTAAACAGCTTGAAGTTAATAAAGTATCAAGTAATATTTTAGAAGTGTAGGTTATTTATCTGTGATTAAATTAAATAAGCAAAATTGTAGATTCAACTTCCCAATTTTACATTATCCAATTTAATTATTATCTGTATCTAATGAGTTCAGTGCAGAGAAAATGAGTTCAGTGCGCAGTCTTTCATTTTAAAGCTTTATTGCTACACTGTTTTAAAATAGCCCAAGCAAATGTTTAATTGTTATGAAATGAAATAACTGGTTTTAAGGAGTTGGGTTGGCTTTTTTGTTATTAACCTTTCCTGTTGGTCTAAATACCCAGAAAATACAGCCTTGCTTTAAGCAGAATTTACAAAATATCCTTGTGGGCACGTTGTAGTAATTTCCGTATTTAAAAATTTCTGTGAATTCCTGACTTTAAAATCTTTCTTTCAAGTTAGATACGCATTGAGAGTTTCCTTCAGAGAACTATAGACTGTTAAAAGGGTTTTAAAAGTTTCAGGAATGGTTTTTCCCCATTGCATAGTGTGCAGGTGTGCTAAATTTTAAAGCAGAAAGGCACTGAAGTCGTACAGAATTTAATGAGATCTCACTCTACCCGTGTGTTAGTTAAAAGACATCCTGGAGATGTCAGTTGGAGGGGGGTGGGTTTCTGCAGGGACATTGCGAAGAGCATTCAGAGCGCGGTCAGCCAGCTGCTGGAGCTCTTCCTGCACACCGAGGCTGTGCAACAAACATTCCCTGCACGTTTTTCTGCACGTTAGATTTCTGGATCATCCTGTAAATCCGCAGGCAACGTTGGATGAGTTCACGAGGAAAGCTGCGAGGGGTCTGGCGTTTGTTCCTGTGGCAGTAAATATTGTCCTGTTTGTCACAGCATGAGCACAAAGCAGAAACGTGCCCTCCAGCATGCCAGGACGGGGCTAGTGCTGGTTGTTGCTCTGAAGGCCGTGTGCCGGTCAAGGCTGGAGAGGGGCACTGGGACAGCAAACGCAGCGTTCCTGCCCGGAGGAGTGAGCCAGGTTGTCAGAGGGCAGGCACCGGAGTTTTACAGGCCTGCTGTGGACAGTCGCTCACTACTGTATCAGCATACATCAAAGGTGTCGCCATGTATCCCACGTTAAGCAAACATAACTGCGAAACTTGGAAGACTTCTGTGAAAATGCAGTCGTCTTGTCTGTGCTGGGTAAGGTATTAATGCCCACAACCCTGATTTTCAGTCTCCGTGTTCTTTGATCACACGTCCTTAAACCTTATTAGCTAAGTACTGGGCTGGCATCTTTAAAAGATGGCATCTTTGCTTGAAGAACGGTTTTCCTGCCTTACCAGGTATAACTTGTAATAACTGGAGGACGTTGCCACAGAACTAGTTACTCTAAATAAATTGTGCTTAGTCAGATGCCAATGGAAGGCAGTCAAATTCCTGTTGCGTTACGGCACTCAGGATCGCCGTAGGAAACGTGCCTTCACTAAAAGGGTTCTCAGGCACGGGAACAGGCTGCCGGGGAAGCAGCTGAGTCTCTATCCCTGGAGGTGTTCCAAAGACACAGGCACTTAGAGGTGGGACTGGTGGGCTCGCCAGTGCTAGGTTAACAGTTGGACTCGATGATCTTAAAGGTCTTTGCTAACCTAAATTATTCCGTGTTCCTTTCCCCTGCGGAAGGAGTTTAGAGAAAGCTGTGGGCTAGGTGTGTGTGGAAACCGGGACAGACCTTCCACTTGGACTTCCACTCCAGAGGGGTGCCTGGGGTAGTGCAGGGAGGCTTGCAGCAAGCTGTTTCAAAACGCCCTTTTCCAGCCACTGTCTTCCAAAGTGCTTGCGGCTGCCGTGTGAGAATTCTCATTAGAGAGGAACTCGACTGGTTTGGTACCAAGTTTAAATCCTGAGTTATGTTGTCAATGCTGTAAGCTGATTGCTTGTGTAAGACTAAACTCGTTTAGTCTGCAGACCGTAATTTGTTACTGTACCAATTTTAGGAGCTATTGAAAAAAATCTGGTCAATTTGTAATAATTTAGAGGTTTTCTTCTTATCAGAGCCGGGATGGCAGTTGTGGGTATTTGGAGTTTAACGTATGTGTGAGCATTTATTCCAATCCTTGCCGTAGGGATTTTTTGCAAGTTTAAAACAAGGTCTGGGAAAGGTTTAGGTTTGCTTTGCATAAAATCAGGGTTATGTTGCCGTTTGAGTTCTTCTGTTTATTACATGTTTCTATTTTAATGTAGCGCTGTGTTTCTTAAAAGGATGCCTTTGGGATGCATCAGACACGATGCACCACAAGATCCATGCCCAAGATAATAGAAGCCACAGCAGAAGCAACAGGGCTTGTTTTCACTGCTCTGTTCCCTATGGCTCCTTCAGGGAACTGAATTTAAATTGAAATTATTAGAATGAAGTTTTCGTTCAGCCTGTAGCTGTACTTTGCAATGGTGTTTTAGTTTTCATTTTAACAGAACAAGAGCTGAATGAATTTTTATTTGCAATAATTTTTCTTGTACTGTTTTTCACATGCATACACCATGCTCTGCACCGTCTTCTCTTCCTGTCTCTTCGAAGTAGATTTTGCAGTGGCATGCTGTAGATTAGATTTTCCAAAAAATAACTTTTATACATCTATAATTACAAGTGGGTTTTTACTTTAACATCATTATGAATTATGCTTGTATAATTCTTCTAAACACGTGTTTATTGAACATGTACTTCTCTTTTAAAAACACTTCTTCACCCCATGAACTGGTGAGCGTCCTTGTTCTGGGTATTAGCAAAGAAAAATATTGAATGCAAAGCAAATAAAGTAGGGATAGTACAAGTTTTTTCACAGAATTGTCAAAATGTTCCACATTCTGTCTTTTGGAGTTTGTTTATGAGGTTAAAGATATTCGGTTATTATCCATATGCTTGTTTTTTAATAGCAGTCAAGCAAAATTCCTTTTAAAATGCAAATCAGGCTAATGGAAGCCTGCAACATACTGCTGAAC
>NW_010422807.1:6183-14793 GCF_000710305.1 Buceros rhinoceros silvestris | reverse complement strand
CTCTGGGAAGCTTTCAACATGTTGCTGAACCATTCTCTCCAAATGTGAAGGAATCCTGTATGCGCCTAACTTTTCCACTCGAAAGTGTCACTGGCTCTGAAACTGGAAACGACAAGTAGTGGGCACAAACTAGCGAGGAAAATACACATTTTAAATTGTCTGTTATGTTAGTAGATACGCTGCCACAGGGATGTACTGCTCTTCTCTGAAGACAGAGGTCGTTAATGGGGGGTTAGCGCTCTCTTCTGAATTTGCAAATTAGAAATGCAGCACTATGTTACTGAAGTTCTTCCTTCATACCTCTCCCCGAGTTCGCTTTGCGTTTGATTTTGTAGTGCTCGTTTCCGTGCTCCTGGAATAGCTCTGCGGCTGCAGTTTCCAGTGCGCACACAGTGAAAGGTGCTTCTGCCTTAATAAGAACAATACTCACATTCTTGAGAGATGGCGTTTGTTGTTCTAGCAAACGACTGATACTGAGCTGTGTTTTCTCTTTGGGTTTTGATGGTGTTTTCCTCCCCATGAGTGAGGAAGTTTTCGTATCTAGATGGAGTAGAGCCATTGTCCTGGCCTTACCAAAAGACCAAGAATGGACAAGGTAAATCGCGTTCAGTCTTTTGCATTTCCAGAGGTGCTGCTCAATGCAACTGAGCGAGGGGTGACACAATGTCAGGACTGTCCCTTAGAGTCTTCTGGAAGACTGGAACTCCATCCTTTAGATAACTAGTTACACTGAGTATTTTAAGTCCCTGTGTTTGTTGATTGTCTTCACTGAAATCTAGTTGCTGTAGAATAGGTTTAAATTAAAAGGTGCCTTTGTTGCATAAATTAATGATTTTGCTAGTCTTTGCCTTAATTATTTAGTAATGAACTATTCCTCACTTCTCAGAACTAATCAACTCTAAGAGAGAGATACTGTTTCTTCAGAGGTCCTTTTTCTACGGGATCTTTGCTATTGATCTAGGTCCCAGCAAACGCTCCAGATCTGGGCTGGCTCTAAAAACCTGCTTGTCCTGCCACATGCTTTAGTCCGTCATCTGCAGTGGTGTGGGGGGGTTTCACAGGGGTAAATTGCAGCTGTCAGACTGTTCCTTTTCTTTTTCAGTTGGTAGATCCCATCAGTTTCCATAGATGCAGTTACAAACAGGTGTATAGAGGTGTGAACTTTGGGCTATAGATTCCCTCCATGTCTTCATGTCTCTATTTCTTGGTTAGCACTACATGGATACTTCTTATCCACTACTTCTTAAATATGCACAACTTCCTTCTTCTTTTGCTGAGTAAGACTCTTTCAGCTTGCTTTAACTCCCAATTAGGTTTTCTCTAGCTAATAGTGTCATTACTGCCTAAAATAGCGCGGGATCTCGGAAGGCTGAAGCCATCGTGAAGTGAGCAAGTGAAACTCAAGCTCCATACGTTTGCAGAGCTGTTAATGGAAATGTCCTGAGGTTTCTTCCGATGGGGCATTTTAATCTGAGAGCTTTCTCGTCTGAACTGGGTGCTAATGTAGGCTGCATGGAAACCTGTGTTGTGCCAGAGAAACTGCTTTTTATGGTGTGTTAGGCTGTGTTTAGTGCCCTGGAACTCCCTCAGCAGTTTGGGTTCCAATAGCAAAACACTCAGAAAATGCTTTTACCTCATCACATTTTTCCTTGTTAGGGGCTTAGACCCCAGACTGAATCCCGGGGCTTTGGCCCTGCCTACCACCCTCCACGGAGCAGAGGAACTCACCGAACATCTCTGTGAGGCAGCGCTCAGGAAAGCCACAGCAGCGTGTCTGGTCCAGTGGGACGGCAGAAAGGAGAAACAGGGTCACACAGCACTGCCCACTTCCCGTCCTGATTTGGACTCCCCTCCTGACTTCACAGCCCGTCTTGTCCATCTCCCTGAAAAGGGGAGAAAGGGAAGGTCGGGTGTCACCCAGCCAGGCTGCTAAGCAAGCCGTCTGGCTCCGGAGAACTCATGCTTCTGGGAAAGCGGCAAGAAGAATGTCCGTATAGATAAAAAATGCTTTGTATTTCAGCGTTGCTGACAAGCTCACAAGATTGACTGTTCTTCCTTCTGTTTATATCTTTGGGATATGCAGAGCGCAAGTCAGTATTATCAGAGGTTTTTCGTGCTGTGTGCCTCTCCTCTCTTCTCTCAGAAGTAAAGGGACCATCATTGAGTGAAAGATCATTTTAATAATTTTGCATGATTGCAAGTAGATGCACTCTCTTCTTACTGAGAGCCCACCTAGCAACGACAAGGACACTCACTGAAGAGATCGCCTTTTGAATATAGCTTTTTCTGCTTGAAATTTGATCAAATGATCGGGGAAGGATTTTGAAGGTGTTTCTACAGCTCATTGTGAACTCTCTGCACTGCAAAGTCTCTATTTTTGTCTCAGAAGTACATGTCTGATATAAAATTCCCTTTTGGCAAGGAAAAGAGATTTTATGATTCCACAAATCCAAATTCTTTTGCTATGGCTGTGTCCCAGTTGAAGCATTAGATTTTCCTTGGAGATCTTTCACAGCCAGGAACACGGTTCTTTCGGCGGGGTATGGTGCGCATCAGCTTCTTGTTTATACTGGGTGATTCTCCAGAGGTGCTGAGAAATGTTTGTTCAGCCGGCGGTACTAATCCAAGGAGACGTAAAAGGGAAGAACAAGACCCCAGTGTCTGAAAGCATGGAAGTGTAGAAGATGGTACAGTGGGATGTGTTTAATTAGCTAGTTTTATTTTTATAAAAAGGTAGAAACGTCAACATTTCAAAATCACATGACAGCATATAATGTGTTTTGGTAATCTCTCCTTCACACAATGGATTTCTTCTTCTTTGGGGGGGATGTGAGAAGAAGGTAAATCAACTCATTATTTTCAAACAGTCCCGTATTTTATTTTCATTCCTTGTTCGGAAGAATGGGAGAAACAAAGTTAGCAGTACTTTGTTCTTTGCAGCTACAGCTAGCAGTAAACAGCAGTTTAAAAAATCGGTTGTGTGAACTGTTCACTGTTGTTCATTTAAAACCAAGTGCTGTACCTTTTGTCTAGACCTGAAAAAACGTGGAGTCCCTTAGCCCCACTTTTTTCTCACGTTACACCGTGGCCTGTGTTAGCAAAGGATGAGATCCGTTGATTCATGGACAGTATCTCTCTCTGCCCTTCCAGGGGTCACAAGCGCAAACTGGATGAAGATGACGTTGCCAGTGAATCCAGTAAAGAATCTAGCAACGAAGATGAGGAGGGAAGCAGTTCTGAGGCAGATGAAATGGCAGCGGCGCTTGAAGCTGAACTGAACGACTTCATGTGACATTCATGCAGAAGATGGAATTTGTAATTATATTTTACTTGTCATAAACAGATGGGACTTCAGATGAGTCCCTTATGTCAGTACTCGATGTTTTTCCAAAATGTGCGTGTATATTTTGCAAAGCAACACAAGAGGTGACACATTATTTTACAAAATTGGAAATAGATGTTTTTAAGGTGTTTTACTAATGGAAAATATACTTTTTTAAACAAAAAAAGTATTAAATGGGACTTGGTGTGCTATGCCAAAGACATGTTAGGAGCTCTGCAGAGCTTTGATATACAGAACAGCGATACAAAGACTTGTGATTAAATGTGCAACAACTTTTTAAAAATATTGCAGTCTGTGGTTTATGGGTAACGGTCTTAAAAAGAAAGGAGGAGATAAAGGAGATGGAATTCTCTGGGTAGTACAGCAGAGACCTGATGACCTGGGCCTCCTTTTCCACAAATGAATGCTATCAAACATCAAAGGATTTTTAAAATAAAGAACGATTTATATTTGTATAGAGACAGAGATGTGATATGCAAGCTGTGTGAACTCTGCACTTGACCCACCTGTCATTTGCTTCTAAGAGAATACATAACGCTCAAACTCATGTCCTTAAGTTACTTTGTGGAATAGTTGGGTTCTTTAGGGAGATCATTTAGGTGTTTAACTCCTCTTCTGTGTAACCGGGCGTTTAGCACAGCATACTGTGTGATCCTGTACTGCCATGAGACGCATATTCACCCACTGGTGTTGTCTTGGAAAGACCGAGTGCTACTTCAGTCTAGGTAGGATTTACTTTCTTTGACAAGAGATCTGATGTAAAGTTTTTGTATATTCTATTTCATATTTGACCCACAAAACAGATTTTCTTTCATTTAATAAAAATTTGTTTTGTATGCTTTGTTTCCCTTTCCTGTTCATTCACCTCCATCTTCCCCCAGACCTCGCTCCTCCTGTCAGTAATTTTCAGCACTTTGTTTATGCATTGCACTTTAAATCTCTCTTTATTAAAAAATTTGAAAAGGTAGCTCAGGAGGTGAAAGCAGGCCCCAGGTGGGCTGTGGGATGAAAAAGAAAAGAAACTCAACAGTCTGAAAGTTGTGCATTGCCAGAAGAAGTCCTCTCTTGATGACATCTCACAGAGGCTGTGCTTGGCGTGCATTTGATCTGAACATACCCAAGGAGAGGTATCAGTCAGGCATTTTTCTAGCTCGTGGCACAATCTACAGCTGTTCCTGATGGCCCTGAGATGTGCATTGGACTTAGCACGGCAATTCTGTGATGCTGGCGTTACTCCATAAGGTTGTGATCCGAAACAGCCTGTCTGCACAAACCGTGCCGTGCTGGGGGCGTACGGAGCGCGTGCCCTCCGTGCCATACCCACCCGCCGCTGTAAGGCACCACGGCACAGATGTCTGCGTGATACAGACCTGGGGTGCTTGCAGGGACAGCAGGAGGAATCTGGTGCAGTGGACAAAGGCTGCGCGCTGTTTCCTTACGTGACAGGGTCATCGGTCTGTCAGGAGAAGGAAGGTGGCAAACCAGCAGTTTGCTGGATTGGGAATTGTCCTCTACAGTGTGTGCCCGGGGCTGCCTGCAGCTCAGTGGGATCGTATCAGCCCAGCACCTATAGCTGGTCTTGTCGCTAGAACCAAAGCCCGTGCACAGGCCACAGAGCAGAGGCCCCTCGTTTGTGTCATTACAGGAGGGTGGCTCTGCTCATCCGCGTACGCCTCACCTGCCAGGGGGTGCAGCGGCCGCACGGCAGGGGTTAACTTCAGCGGCACCCTTATGTAACTTTTATTTTAATTGTCTGCGTTTGACATCTGTGAGGCTAAGGCACCCACAGCCGCAGTGGAAGAGCTGAGGAATATGTCGGTGAGTTATTCCTGTTTTATCCCCAGCCTGTATCACTTACCTCATTACGGTACTGCCTGCAGCCTTCAGCTGCTCTTTCTTACTCAGAGTTAATAGGTTCCGCATGCCTCTCTCTGTGCCACCTCCGTCTCGGCTAAACGCGCTCTCCACATCGGCACACCAAGTAACTTCATGGAATCACAGACGGTTTGGTAGCAGTTTGCCAGTGAAGAGAAGGTGGAATGTGAGCGTGCTGTTTTTTTTATCTTTCCTGTGATGTACTTGGATGGAAAAGGCAGCCAAATGCCTGCATTAGTGTCCTTTGCGCTGTGTGTACGGATGAACGTTATCAGAGAATTGCAGACTGGTTTGGGTGGGAAGGGACCTGCAAAGCTCAGACCAACCCCCTGCAGGGAGCAGGGACACCTGCACCCAGAGCAGGGGGCTCAGAGCCCCAAACAGCCTGACCTGGGATGGTGCCAGGGATGGGGCTTCTGCCACCTCCCTGGGCAACCTGCGCCAAGGTCTCACCATCCTCATCATAAGAATGTCTTTCTTATATCTAGCCTGAATCTCCCTCTTTTAGTTTAACCCATCACCCCTCGTCCTGTCACAACAGGCCCTGCTAAAAGGACTGTCCCCATCTTTCTGACAGCCCCCTTTAACTTCCCCCCACATCTGCTGCCAGTGGGTCACCACGAAGGTGACCCAGGCGCTCTGGAACTGGGATGCAGCAGCTGCACACCAAGAATTTAAGCTGTTTGAAGAGCAAGCCCTGGCCACCACGCTTTGCTGTGATGCAGCACGTACCATGACACAACCAGCAACGCAAAAACCACTGCTGCTCCCAGAGAGCAAACACCAAAACTGCTGCCCGTGCAGGAGAGGACCGGATGGCAACTGAGCTGTGCCTCGGTTACCTGGGGCTGCAACCACCCTGGAGCAACACCAGAGCAGGGACGTGCAAACAGCCCCTGTGCTCTGGCCGCTGGCAGGGTTTGGCTGAAGCAGGCCCACACTGTCAGCATGAGCTGCACACTTCGCCATCCTGCGCTCTCATCTGGAATCCAGCTCTTGGTATTAGGAGCAACAACATGTTGCTTTTTTCAGATCTCCCCATTGCTGCTTGTCTTTGTGCATACCCCTAGTGCTGCAAAGGGCTGCGGGACTCCACTGGGCTCACAAATCCTGGTGGAAACTGCCATGACTCCCTTGCCGTGAACCCTGAAGCCCTCCAAGGAGTCACGCTGGCTGAGCAGGTGCTCTCTGGCATCTCTGGAAGCTCTTATGAACCGCTTTCTGGATGAGAAGTAAGAACCCAGAACTCGTTCAGGATCCTCTTCTGGGTCGCCGGGGAAGCGTGGGGTGTTTGGAAACTGCAGAGCTCAAAGAAAGAAATTCCTTCATTGCTGAGAGTTCCCTGATGTGACACTGAGGACTCAGTTCTTGTAGTTCTCATGTTATGATGTTCGCTTGGCTTTCTTGGAAGATATTTAGTGAATCCGTATGATTTAACACATTTGTGTCTGTAAATACAGCTGCACAACTCTTGCAACACACTTTGCTACAAAGCCAGCTGTTGCCATCCTCTTTCCATGTAGAACTACGGAGTCAGCGAACAAGAATTTCAATTTCCACTTTAAGAAAATGGAAGGGGTTTTCCTGTACTTCTTCAGGTTGTGAAAGTTTCAAACCTATGGAAGTTTGAAAGTATGTCTTGGCTGGACTGTGAGAAAGCACAGCGCCAACAAGTATAACTGGTGATTTGTAGGCTAAGCTTAGGCCTTTGTGAGAGTTCATGTGTAATTTTGAATGTGAGGGCTGTGAATAATAATAGTGGTCTTGAGGCAAGGAGGAGCAAAGGTGTAAACAATGAGATTTCCCCACTGGGTTGAAAAGAGACTCCTCCAAGTCTTTTGTGAAATTTTGACACAGCCCAAAGAAGTGTTTTCTGAGCAGCGTGTGGGCTGCAACATTGGGAACAGGTTCTTCCAATGGTAACGAGCAAGCATCCTGCCTGAGAAATTTCATGCAAGCATTTCCAGAGCAGCGTGTCTTATAAATATATTCTTTCTGTTCTGATATGTGAGATCGGGCACCGGAGGATGCATCTGTTTTCCAGCAGAGAGGATCTGAACGATGTAGTTTGTAGAGAGAAGTTAGAGCTCAAAAAAAAAATGTCTCACTGTGGAATATACAGACCAAGTACAGACCAAGATTTCAAGATATTTGGGGTGAGAGGCAGGCAAACCAACCCAGGTACCAGTGACTTCAACATAGGGGCATGAATGTGAGTCCCTCACAAAACTCGTGAGCATCCTTCATATCTCAGGCAGGGCCTTTGAAGGTCCCTTCAACCCAAACCATCCTGTGATTCTATGATAATCATCAAGGCCCTGAAGTTGAGCTGCTGCACCAAGTTATTTGAAGCCTGAATTTTGAAAATATAAAAATAGGCTTTTAGCAGCCTGCCTGACAGAGGCAGAGACATTGTGTGGGCAAGCTGTTCCAGCAGACGGCTGTGCAATGGTTATTACGAGCTGTACTTCCATAATAACAGTGCTGGGAGGGTTCCTCAGTGAGGCATGATAAGCCAATCTCGACTGCTTCCTCCTGGAGACCTGGAGGCAGCCCCGTGTTTGGTTAGCTCGGTGCATTATCCTTTAACAGCTCAGCAATATACTTCACCTGAAGGATGAATAATGGAGTGTTTTCTCCCCCCGCCCCTCCCCTCTGCCACTTGGCTTTCAGGATAGCATCTTCCATTGTTAGTTATTGTCATTACCAACTAATTTCCCCAGCCACTGCTTTAACAATCATTTCCTAGCTTCTAGGCATTAAGCAAAGACTGCTGCAGTGTAATTGGATTAATTTAGAGACTGATTTCAAACAGCATAATTGATTTGAATTTTATTCTGTTTTCTCTACCCACTGCTTTCACTGAGCATCACAACGTGGCAAGGGCTGTGAGCCCAGGCATGGGCTGGCAAAGCCCTGGTCACTCGGAGCCCCCGCCTTGCTAAGTAGGTACCTTCACCCACGCTCCCTGCACCCCACCTCTGTGGAGGGCTCTCCTCTGGCCTTCACGCCCCTTCCTTCTGCCAGGGCTGCAGCTGCTGGAGAAACCACAGACCGACTCACCTCTCAAACATCACTGCAGGAGCTGGTTTATTGTTGCCTGTAGAGAAGGAAAACTGCAGAGAAAGCGAGAGCTAGGACCGATGTGACCATGATGTGACTGCAGCTGCCTTTTTACGATGAGCCTGAAAGGTCCTGGCTGTTGGACGATTAGGCAGGACCTCTCAGGCACAGGAACGAGCAGCCCCGTTAGCATGAACATTTCAAAGGCTCCTGGTCCAGCGCCACCCTCACCATGCTCATCTGAGCGCTGCTGGTTACAGCACTGCCTTGGCCACCCGCCTCTGCCTCAGCTCCTCACGGCCTCCCCTGCGGCACCTGGGGCTCTCCCC
>NW_010422807.1:5729-6144 GCF_000710305.1 Buceros rhinoceros silvestris | reverse complement strand
TGCCCCCCCCGCCGCTGCATCAGCGCCTCACGGCTCCCGCTGCGGCACTGGGGGCTCTACCGAGCCCCAAGGGGTGGGTGGTGCCAGTAGTTGTGTTCATGACAGGAGGAAGCCCAGAGAGCTGAAAAGAAACGATGTTAATTTTTCGTCTGCTGATAAATACCACCACGTGCTTATGTATCTTGCAAGATGGTGGGACTGAGGTGATGACTGACCCAAGGCAGCAGCCTGTGGGCTTCTGAGGTACTGCAAGCTGCACGAAGAGTTTTGTTCTCTGGCACAGCCACGTCGTTGCTGTGACACAGGGTGTGGGTGCTGCCATGACCAGGGAGCTGCCTGTCTGCCTGTCCCTGCGTGGTGCCTGCTCTGGGGATGCCCTGTGGCAGGGGTGGCTCCCCAATCCGGGGGGGGGGTC
>NW_010422807.1:4874-5594 GCF_000710305.1 Buceros rhinoceros silvestris | reverse complement strand
CAACATCGTGGTGGCGTCTCCAGGATTTTAGCTGTAACGCTGCAGTATCCAGTGCAGGAAACGCAGTGGATTTTGCCAGGATTTCATACCAGATTTTGCTTCCCTCTGTCTCCTGGGCACAGCTGTGGAGCAGGGAGTGCCTTGTGGTGCCTTGTGGGCCCTGTAGGTGCCTCGTCAGGTCCCTGAAGCGGCACACGCTTGCCAGGGATCCCAGAGCAAGCTTCCTGGTTCACTTCCAGAGCTTTCTTCTTCCATGGTCCACATCTGCTCTTGATTTTTGTCACGCATCTCCACTGGTTGTTAGAGAATGAAAAGCTTTGAGTTTTTAATTATAAAGTGGAATAATTATCAAAATCACAGCCAAGCAGCGTGGCTGCACCCCATCCTCCTGGCGAGCTCTGGGCTCCCCCTCATTTTCCTCTTGCTGAATATGTTGATGTTTCCAGCACCCAGCCCAACCTTGGCCATTGCTTTTTGGCCTCTCACTACGCAGCAGACCTGCCGCCACAGCCGCCTCCCAGGTGGCCCTTGTGACATCCAGGCCCTGCCCTCACTCCAGCCACGTCTCACCTCGCATCATCCGGCAGCGTCACCTCAGCTGGGTGAGACACCTAACAGTGGGTCAGGTGGCTTGGACCCATCACGGTGCTTTTCCCAGTGCTGGGAAAACTTTATCCCTCTCCCGGATATTCGTTCTCCTCTGTCTCCGTTAGTCATGCT
>NW_010422807.1:0-4760 GCF_000710305.1 Buceros rhinoceros silvestris | reverse complement strand
CTTTCCCTGCAGATATTACGATTACACAGGCTGTAATGCACTGGAAGATTTCTTTTCCCTCCTCCACAAATATCTAAACTTATCCCTACCTACCTAGTTAATCTGTCTATCAGCTCCAAATGTCCCAAACATTTGGGGGTGTTTGGGTTTGGGATTCTGATTCAGGCTTATCTAGAGAAAACATTGAAAAGTCTCTGCATTTTACTTGATCCAGCAAATGAAGCTGAAAGCCGTTCCGTGGTACGGTATGAGTGTGCTGCTGGAAACTGTCGTCTGCTGCAAAACCAGTGGCTGATCTGGGGCTGAAAGAGTTTTGTGTAAGTGTTGGTTTACCTTTAATGTTCTCTTTACTTTTCATCACTTTAAATCCCACCAAAGAGAAGCTTCCTCACAAGATGATAGCATTTTCACTCGATGATCCTGACTTGCTAATGGCAACAGGGGGAGTAAACCAGCAGATTAAACTGCCCAGTCAGGTGCCCTCCTGCCTGCATTCGGTGTGTTATTTCCCGCCGTGCGTGTTCAGCATTACCCTCGGCACAGTGGGTGCTGTTAGACAATGAAAGCCAGCAGCGAGCTCGTAAAAGGTTTAATGAATAACAGGATATCCTTACCAATAGCCACAGAAAAGGTTCTTCTAGGGACACGGGAACTGTGTGTTGGGGCACACTGTACATGAAAAAGGGCTGTCTGTGCTAACGAGCAAATATTCCGCTATCACTGGGCTGTTGCTGGAACACCGGCCCAGAGAGAAAACTGAGTTTGAGGGAAACATCCCCTCGGATCAGAGGTGGGCAGAGCAGCCGTTACCTCCCAGCAACTCGCTGTCTGTGCTAGAGGGCCTAGCGTCTCAGCAGGACATTGATGCCAAGACATTTAACAAGTGTTTTTCCCAGTTTCAGCACTGTCAAGGCGCTGACCCGTTGCACCACTCTTTGCTCCCTAAACTTGCCATTCCAATCTTACCTGCTGCTCTCCTCTGCTTTGTGAAACAGGACACAAAGCTGCACTTCTTCCCAAAGAGAGGGTCAGCCTCGCCACTGCCCAGCTAGGGCTTCTCCTTCCCCACTGGCGCCTCTTCCCATTGCCGGGCTGAGAGGTCCTGAGAGCCCCTGCTGGACAGTCAGGCTCTGGCACAGCTGGATTTGCCGGACAAACAGCGCCCTTCTTCCAGCACAGGCTCATCGCGTGACCAGGGGACGCTTGAAGGAGGGGAGGTGAAGACTGACTGCTGGTGGGATGGAGGTTAATTCAGGCCTGGAAGAGTCTCACAGAGAGCGAGAAGCAGTTAACCAGCTATGGGCAGGGCAGGGGCTTGGGGTGGGACCTACCACGGTCTCCACATCCAACTGACTTGGTCCTGCCTTGTGATGTCCCTCTGGCAAGGTCTGAGGGGCTGAGGGACAGCAGGGGAACAGCAAATCTGCCCCTCTTGGCTGTCCTCTCCTGCACGTTTTTTCTCAGCTTTTGAATGGGACAAGTGGAGTTCCTTTCGTTATGTCTCCTGCCAGACCACTGGGCAAGCTAACAGGAACGGGACTGCTGACCTCCCGTCCGAACTCCTTTCCTGGTTTCCCCTGTTTACTTGTGTTTGCTTAGACCTTTCTAGCGAAGTCCCTTTATCTATGTTATTTATACTTTTTGTGCATTTCAGACTGTTCCTTTGTGTCCAGGCTGTAATTATCTCTTAGTATAACTGATCTAATATGTTTTGAAGTCTCTTCATTCTTCCTCATAAATCAGACTTTGAACCTCAATGAATCCGTTTGCTGCAGTGATCTGAATTCTCTCCCATTTATCATATCTTCTTCATCTGGTAAAGAAATGAACAGGCTATTCCAGCTGCGACCGTGAGAAGATTCTATCCACGTATGCCAGCCTCCTCATACGTCGCTCTGGCTATTTTACCTTCTGTCCTGCATTGCAAGTATGATTCCCTAAGATCCTTTCCATGCCATTTCTTTGCAGGTTTATCTGATTGTGCATGTCTTAGATTGTTCTTTCCTCTTGCGAATTAGAATGTCTTTTCTTTTTGATTGGGTATTAGTCCGTAAATGGGATCTCATTTTCTCAATTTTTCCCTGTATTTTTTTATCTGGGCAAGTTCTTTCCTTTTTTTTTTTTAATGTCTTTTTTTGTATTGGTGATTTCCCTCGATGTTATAAATCTGGGACTTTCGTTATATGTTCTTTGCCCTCCACTTCAGATGGTTAGTAAAAGCGTAAAAGAAGAGACGTGCATATTTAACAAATGTCTCTGCTAGTGCCCCTGATGACTGGCAAGTTGGTACTACAACCATTTGTTTATAAGGTTTAATTTTATTATTAAAAGACACGTGATGATCTCCTAACCCTAGTAAGTGATGCTGAGGTGAAGATTCGATGGACGCTCTCATAAAATATTCTACAAATAGAAAAACCAAAAAAACCAAAAACCTAACAGGAGGAGGAGCTCCTAGGAGATGACCTCTGCAGGTTTTTTGTCTGCAGAGTCTGTATTACATACGTTGTTTTCCCAAAGCTGTTTGTGATTTTGCTGGTATCTATTAACCCTGACAAAAAAAGGGTGCTCAGAAAGACATGACATTTCTGTGCTTTTCATTATTGGCTTTTTTTTTTTTAATTAAATTCTGTAGCTCCGAGCAGACCTTACCTTTCAAAGGAAAAAAAGACTGTCTTCCTCCGAGACAAAACTACACCAGACCACTGGAAACTAGAAATCACTTCTTCTGGCTTCAGAAGCTCAGCAAAGCCTTCTCAGGATTATTTGCATTTCCGGTGACATTAGTCATAAATTTGGCCCAGTGCTGATTGTGTGTGGAAATCACCCTCAGGAAAGGCAAAGTCCTGGGTTTTACAGCGTAAATCAGCGTCCTGGTTTTTGAAGCACAATTCAGTTCTTCCAACAACTTCTTGGAAAATCATTGGCTCCCACTATATATTTCTCCATTTCAAATCCTCTGTACAAGAATAAAAAAAATCTTGCAACGCCCTGTGAGCATACTGTCCCGGAACTGCAAAAAGGGTCCTTAAATCCAAGAGCTTCAAGAGGAACAAATTATCCCTGTTTCCTCATTTACCTTCATATTTTCCTAACTGGTGGACAAGCAGCTACTCTTACATCGCTTTAATTTCTCTCCTTGTACTTTTGTGGCACCCCCAGCTTATGACAGCCCAGCCTTGACGCCATCAGAAATGTTCTCCAAGGCTTTCAAGACCTGCGTGCTAGCACGGGGGAGTGGCTGTCCCTCTTGTGTCCATACCATCGCCTGCAGCGAGCAGGAAATCAGACCTCTTCTGAAAATACTGTATGGTTTTTACTGATCTTTAACTGCCTGGAAAGCCGTGGGCTATGCCCAGGTTGTAATGCTGACATCAGCGATACAGAGTTTATTACCCTAGCGCCCAGTTGGGTTTCCTTGACTCTCCCTGTTCAGAGGGAGCAGAAGGACTGTCTCAGACCCCTAAGACACTCCCACCCAGTACTGAAGGACTTCTGCAAAATCTCTAGCTCTGCAAATCAACTCCTTATCAATATTTCTTTTAATAATGTTTTTCCCTCAGCTTGCTTAGAAACAGTCTAAAACAGCCCACACATCTCACATTACCATAGTTTGCTTATTTAGGAACAATGGTGTCATATGCCAGCACATATGCCAGCACTTTCTTAATTCTATTAACTGAACAAAGACCAAGGGCAGTTTACTGAGTTTTGTTGTTCAGTAAGCTTCACATCCAGTGAGTTCAGGTTTAATGCAAACCTTACATGGGAAGGAAGGACGAGACAACAAAAACTGAAGACCGGTGTGTCAATCAAAGCTACAATTAAATCTAAAGATTATACAGCACTCATGCAAAAATGTAAAAGAAAACTTCATCTCAGCCTGGAAAACTGGTTTCAATTATGTAAATTTTATTTTATAACATGGGACCCTTAAAATTGTTCCCACATTGTAACTGGAAAAAAATACGTACTGGAAAATCCCAAGCACCTATACCTGTAACATATTTTCCTAAGAAGAGTTTCTGAGGTTTATTGACAATTTCTTCTATGTATGTCCTTTGCCATTAAACAGAATTTTAATTGCACTGAAGAAAGAGCATTGGAGAAGAGTGTCCCTCCCACTAGACTGAAAATATTCCCCATGTCACTTCAACCCAAGCACGTTAGCATGCAGTGCAGATGGGGTTGCACGCAGTTTGGTCTGTGCTCTGCTCTCAGCAGCCCTGGAGCTTTGAGTCCACGGCGAGGGCTATGGTGATGCCTCTGAGGAGGCTGACACGCCCTTGGGGGTACCCAAAGGTGACCACAGCCTTGCCATGCTTCTGCCCTGGCTGGACCAACTCTTGTTTAAGGGCTGCCCGAGCTTCTGGCTGCAAACCCAGTCTTGTCCTGATGTGTCCATGTGTTGCTCAACTCGTTTCTGCTCCAGTGCTAGCGCTGCTTTGACTCCTGGCCAACTCCTCACCAGCTCTGGCTGACAGATGAGCCTTGCTCCCAGCTCCCACTCGCCTTCCTGCTAGCCCACCATGGCTTCCCAAATCCTCACTCCAATCCTGTCTCCAGGAGACTCTTGGAAGCCCAGGGCAGCAGCCATGGGGCAGTCCTGCATGCCGCGGCCTCGCTCTGTGCCAAGTCCCACCCTGTGGCTCAGTGAACAGCCCAGGTCTGCCCTGCCCAGCATGGCATACCCCTAGACTGCTCAGTAAAGAGGAACGACATGGTGAGTCAAAGCACCAGCTGGAAAACCAGCCACACTG
>NW_010422806.1:16452-28677 GCF_000710305.1 Buceros rhinoceros silvestris | reverse complement strand
TCGAGTTGTTCCAGATCTGGTACCACCGAGGGAGGCTCACAGTTTTTTCAGTAGTTCTCAGCGCATATCTGTAGAAAAAAGATGCAAGGAAGTTAGGGCACTCTTCTAAGTTTGTGTTGCTTCTGCTTCTTGAGTACTGTGTGAGGTTGGGGTGCTCCCTTCCGCTCTGTCCCAAAGAGGGAGAGGGGTCTGGGGATGTGGAGAGTAATGCAGGGGGAGACAGTCAGCGTGGCCAGAGGAACAGCGTGATTTTCATGTGGAGCCGGTGAATCGGTGAGGAGCCCTCCCCTGAAAGAGAAGTGTCTCCCCCGACTGATGGCAGAAGTCTGTGCGAGTATGACTGGCTGAAAATGGCCTGGGAAAAGAGTGTGAAGTAAGAGTAGTGACAGCTGTAAATTGCAAAATCCATTACCGAGGGGCATGCAGGATGCTGAAAGGTTACGTGGACTTAGAAAGCAAATGAAGGAAACCTCCTCTGAGGGTCCTGAGGTGCAGCAGACACCGCTTCCCGGCTCCCCGGCTTTTGCTGTTCCCTAGACTTCTGTAGCTGACCATGTCGGAGCAGGATGAGGAGGACCTTTGGTCTGCCTTGGTATTTGTATATTCTCCTTTTTCTGTGGGAGGAAGTTTCTTTTGCCACAGAGAAAGACAGGTGGCAGGAATTTAAGTGGCCTTAGAAAGCTCTTTCAAACACAGGTCTTCAGCTCGTAAGCTCTGTGTTCTGGGCGAACCTGCCTGAAGAGTGTCGGTTCCTGCGAGCTTGCTGTGTTACCCTTCTTCCCACTGCCTGCTGCTGGACAGAAGGCACAGAACTAACTAGATTAATCTTTGGATCGACCCAGTACAACAATCCTTCCTGAGTTCCGCAGTATTTCTGGGCAGGCTTGGGTCAGGACTCGTGGGAACAGCTTAGGCAGAGGTAGGTCTGCGCCCAGCCCGCTCTGCAGGCTTGGTTTGCGGTGTAAATGGCCTCACTAACTGGCTTGGTTGGGGGCTTTCCGTTGTTTAGTCATCTCAGAGAAAGCAAATGCCTTGTCTGGTTTTAGTTGATGTCAGTCATAATTTATATCCTGCTGTAGGGTTTAAGTAACACCTTCTGCTCACATCTGTTTGATTTTGCATCTGTATTATTTAAAAACGTGATGGCATTGTTCTTTGTTAGCAATGAATTATAGAAAATCTGTTTAAAAGCATAAAGGAATAGTCTGGCTCTGTCCTCTTCAACGAAGCAGCTTCAAAATAATCTAATTATTCTTAAATTGATTTTTGCACTGTGCTTTGAATCTAATATTGATTATGTTTAAGACTGAGCATTTGACTAACAGTGTGTCTGTCTGAAACTCCACGCTAACGTGAATTCATTCAGTGGAATCTGCAAAGCTTGAATTGTCTCGACACCCAGAGACGCCGCAGGTGATGCTTTTCTTCTGCACCGCCTTTATGTGTTGCAATGCTGCAGCTGCTAGTTCTTCAGGGGGTTTTAAGAGTTGTTCCCTCATTCTCGAGTACTGTGTAAAAAATATTTTGCAGATGTTTATTTGCCTCTTGAATGCTCATCTTCCTCCCTTTGTCATTTGAAGGTTGATGATCTTTAGCTGGCGAATGTCACAGGTTTTGTTGGGTTTTTTTGTTTGTTGGGGGATTTTTTTGAGAGATGGTGTTTGCTATTATTAACTGGGCTTATTATGCCTATTTTCTGTGGCAGGTAGTTGCTTCATAACTACGTCGTAACATATTGTCAGTATGTGCAGAGAGCTATTGCCTGATTATTCCAGTTTTCTTTGTCTTTCTCAGTTCTGTGCCAATGACCCTGAAGTGTTTGTCCAAGCAGCACTGTTGGCTCAAGATTATTGCGATGCCATAGACCTGAATTTGGGTTGCCCCCAAATGATTGCAAAGAGAGGTGAGTGGAAATCTGAACCCGAGGTGAGCAGAGGAGTGGCGTGTTTCAAATGTGAACGTTGGCAGTGAAACATCGAAGGGACCAAATTCAGCCTGGAAGTGGGGAGTGGCTTCAGTGCTGCTGTAGTCAGACTTAGCGAGACCCTCTTTAACAGGTAATGCTTTGTAGTACTTCAAGCAAAAATTAGATATATAATAACTGATTCCCACATCTCTTGTGTCTAGAATGACCTTCAGAAAAAGTGTTTTTAGCAAGAGCTCGATTTT
The DNA here is from genome assembly GCF_000710305.1 of Buceros rhinoceros silvestris. Taxonomy (NCBI): domain Eukaryota; kingdom Metazoa; phylum Chordata; class Aves; order Bucerotiformes; family Bucerotidae; genus Buceros; species Buceros rhinoceros. The sequence continues at coordinate 26,508 of NW_010422806.1, read as the reverse complement.
CTTTCTGATTTCGGTTGCTCAAACAGCCTGGTTTTGCAAAACTGCCTTTAAAATTATCTGCTGTGCAGACACTTAGCATCTCTTATTTCCTTGATACTTGCACAGAGTTTATTCATGTGAGTGTTAGAGAGGGTAACACCTGCTGAATCCCTTGAAGATATTGTGAAGATAGTTACGTTTCAAAAGCAGAACCAGTATTCGAGAATTCTGAATCAGGATCTCGAGGAAAGATTTGTTCAGCAGCCGCCCATTCCCCTTCTAAAATGTCTTTCAAGGACTAATGGGAAATGATCAGTCATGTACAGGGCGAACAGAGCTCTCAGTCTGGTCAGGTTTTATCCCAAAGGGTATTTTTAACCCCTTAATTGGTATATTCCCTAATTTTTAACCACTATAATTGGTATAAACCCCTGAGAGTTGTTCTTTGAGGTGCCAGCGTCAACACTCCAGCCGTAGGGAGCAGCAGTGAAGCAGGGCGTGGGGATTCATTGTTTACCCCATAGATCTAGGGTGGCATGGGGAACGGAACGATCCAACTCGTCCAGTTCGGTCAGGACAGAGCCACTCTGTTTCTGCCAGAAGGTGTATGAGTGTCTGGTCTGTGTGTGCAGCGCTTGTGAAAGCGTGTGCTTCAGGATCTTACTCTTGGGTTCAAGTCTGTCGCGTGCTGTTTCGTTACAGGACACTACGGAGCGTTTCTGCAGGAGGAGTGGGATCTTCTTCAGAGAATGAGTAAGTCCTTAGAAAGGCTTCACTTTGAAAGGGAATGGGACGAGCTCATCATTGAGAGGAGGTTTAGGGCTTTGAGGGGAAGGGAGGTGCAGCATGTTTCTTTGAGGGGGTGGTGTATTTGGGTTTTTTCCCTTTCTTACTGTATTCCAGTGATACCTTCAAGATACTTGGTGGTATCCCACTACAGACTCATGCTAGATCTGCTAAAATACTGCGGTACCTGAAACAGACTTTAGGGGAAAGTGTGTCAATTAAGTCCAAATCTAATGGTGGCTTAGTGGCTCTCCAAATCTAGAACAGCAGAGCTCCCAGTGCCTTATTTTTTCACTTTGATGTTTTTGGATGCCAGGAGTTGCATTTCCGCTTGAAGCCATGGTTGCCCTTTTCTGATCAAATCAGCTTACTCATTCTGTCCGCACCATAGCAAGTTTGTCTCTCTTCTCCTAATTTGTGTGGGATGTTTTCAGACTGTTGGTAGCAGTTGTGAGCAGTATCTTTTTTTTAAGAAGTATTTTCGGAACCGATTTAGAAAGCAAGGCTTTGGTCATTGTGTAGAGCTGAGAATGTGCCTTCAATCCGCTTCAGAGCAAGTGTCTGAATCGTGAAGTTCAAGGCTTACCCTGTAGTCCAGGGTTTGGCACAAAGACCCTGCTGAGAACGCGGAAGGATAGCCAGTGCTTCCCTGCCAGCACTTCTCTTAGGAGTGAAACGGCTGCGAGGGGAGAAGAGAAGCCAGTAAGAGAGTTGCTGTATTAAGCTGTTGTATAAAAGGTGGGCGAAGTTTCCTCTTCCTATTTCTCCCCCAGCCTTCTTTAAAACGGAGTACTATTTTCTGCTTGCACCTTGCTTGCTCCTTTGAAAGAGTGGCAGGAAGTACCTGCCATTGGAGCTCTAGGATTTGGATTAGAAGACAGCAGGTGACTTTCTACATTATACATCCAGGCTCTGGAAGAGAAGAGGATTTCAGGCAGGCCATTGCTCAGTGTTTTCCTGCAGGCAGTCTTCGTTAGCTCTCCTTTTTAGTAGCTCTCTGATTCTGTGCACTGCGTAAAGACTATGGGAGTTTAACATGCTGTTCCAGAGTTCACCCTGACTCCATAATCTACATTTACTTCTTAACTGGGTCCACAGCTTGCCTCTGTTGATAAGCCTCTGCTTGCCATCAAGACTCTACTTCTCATGATTATTTGGGTGATAATTTGGAAAGAAGCAGAGCATTTCTTGTAGGAAAGGTGGACAAGCACATGTTAATGTTGTTGGCAGAGAAGGAGGAGTGCAATGGCCTGTGACAATAGTAAACCCGTATCAATGGTTAAGATTTGAGGGGGGTTGTCCCTGAAAGTGGAAGTTTGATGCGGTGGAAATGTTAAGGCTGTTAAATGCTGACTATTTTATGCCTTCTTGTTAGAATGCAGATTGCTGTGCTTCGCATTTTACTGTGACTTGACTGACCTGTGCAGTCAGGGTTGCAGAGGGCACTGGCCCTCGTTCAAGCAGTGAGAACTGCATGGCATGAACTTGTCAGGCTTTTCTCATACCACACCCAGTATCAGACCTTGAGGAGAGCAAGCACTTTTCATAGCATTGTGCAGCCCACTTACCTGTCTTTTCAATCTTCCCCAGTTTTACTGGCTAACGAGAAGCTCTCTGTTCCCATCACATGCAAAATCCGCGTTTTCCCAGAAATTGCCAAGACAGTGAAGTATGCACAGATGCTGGAGAAAGCTGGCTGCCAGGTAAGGAGGCAGCTGCTCCTGTACTGTTGCTCTGGACACGTGTCTCTGTGTAAAGCATCTGATGAGCAGATCTTGGTGTACTGTGGAGATGAGTAGGCTGCATTGCTTTACGGGCAGAGAAAAGGGATGCAGAGGAGTCGTCTGTATTTGCAGGCATAGGCAGCAGGTCAGTAGTGTGATACAGAAGACATCATGATTTCAGAGTGTCTGTTGTCATCTCTGCACAGTGCATTCTTCACTGTGGTTGAGCATCTCAGTCGAACGTGCTGCTGAAGGAGGCAGTGTGAATGCACAGTATCCACAGGGCTAGAGAGAAAACCACCATTAGTGAAGAAGCAGGCAGCCTTCTGGGTTTAACTTCAGTTAAACTGGAAGAGACGGTCTGTAGTTAGAGCCAGTACTGCGAGTATTCAGGCCTTCTGCTGAGGAGGAAACCAGATCAATATATCACAAATTCCAAAGTGAATCAAAAGTGGAAGCCAACGCAATAGGAAATCTGTAGGTACATTCTTGTCGTGCCGTGAAATAGCAAGCTGAAAGGAGCCCAGGACCTTGCTGTGGGAAATACGCTGCTGAGCAGTTTCTGTGATGCCAGAGTCCCTGCTGAAATGGCAGTGGGAATTCAGTGGCATCTGTGAAGCATATGAGGTGAAAGGAATTTTTTTGTCAGTGGATTTGTTCAGGGGTTCATACACGTGAGAAGTAAATGTACCGTTGTGTTCCAGCTGCTGACTGTGCACGGCCGTACTAAAGAACAGAAGGGGCCGCTTGCCGGCGTGGCGTCGTGGGAGCACATCCAAGCTGTCAGGTCAGTGAGCAGCACCAGCCTTAGTGGATTTCTGCAAACACACAGTGTGCAGCGCCACTGAAGAGCAGACAAGTTTGTGCGACAGGAGCAGAATTTCTGGGCTGACTCTAATACCCCGTTTTGTGCGTCTGCTCTGTTCACTGGTATAGAAAAGCCGTGAGCATTCCTGTGTTTGCGAATGGAAACATCCAGTGTCTCAGCGATGTGGAAGAATGTATCCGCAAGACGGGAGTGCATGGTGTCATGAGTGCAGGTAAAGAGAATTAACTTCTACTCCAACTAGATGAGGAGGTGAACGGTTTGTTACTCTCATAGCAGCCCCATGTGCATGCATTAAAAGCTTGGTCTGACTGGCTTGGTGAGCAGCTTTGACTGACCGCTGAGTGGCCATTCTCTCTCCTCTTACACTGGCTGGCTCTTACCAGGAGTTCCTTAAGATTTGTAAGAATTGTCGTGTTGGACATGTAGTACCGTTGAGTGGACAGCTCAAATCTAATAACCTAATCATGATGTCTGTTAATTGGAGGAATGTTTTTTTAATGGCTCTTGATGCAGTAAATGCATCCATTAGTATTCCCGGAGGTGGTTCGTATCGGGATGGGACAAGAGAGAATTGGCGTAACTTCCTACAAGAAGAGCAAGGATAGACAGCAGAAAAAGCTTCCCATCACTCACACAGTCAAAGCAATGAAACGTATTTTCGGGGGGGTTATGGAATCTTATTTTTAGAAAATATCGGTTAACAGAAGACTCGTGAAGCTAGTAGAGAAAAACACGGGGGGAAGCAGAATCTGTAAACTTAGACCAGACAAATGTGAACACCGACATAAGGTGAAACACCCATTGTCCAAGTATTTAACCACTGGGCAAGACAAGCAGTGGTTTCTCTACTTCTTCAATTTTCTACTGTCTTCGTGCCAAGATTGGATGCCTTTCTGGGAAATGTACTTTAATTAGATATTAGCTATTTGGCTCGTTTAAGAACTGTGTAGTGAAATACAGTCTCCTGAGGTCAGGCTAGATTTTTACGAGCGCCGCGTTCCTCTGTGTTGAGTACATGGGTGATGTGTCTGTGTCTGGAGCTGATCAAGCGCCAGAGCCTAGTTTTGTTTTCTGTTTCAATCCTGAAATGAAAGTTTGAGTATTTCTTCTCATTCCCTAGAAGGTAATCTTCATAACCCAGCTTTGTTTGAGGGCCGAAACCCATTGGTGTGGGAGATGGCTGAGGAGTATCTGGAGATAGTGCAGAAGTACCCTTGTCCATTGTCTTACGTTAGGGCTCATCTCTTCAAGCTCTGGCATCACACGTGAGTATCTCCAGAGAACTCTTAATGTTTTGAGGGCTCATTCTGCTTAGCAAGCGTCAGGCTTTTCTGGACAAGAATTTGTTCAGCTAGAATTAGTATGCTGCGAGGTCTCCTTTCCTGGACCTGCCTGGAGAGAATGAGGGCTGAGGTCTTTACCCTTCCCTGCATATCTGGGAAACAGGGCACGGGGAACGGACAGGTCACCACGAGATAAGCTAGGGTGTGAGCTCGCAGCTCAGCAGCTGCCGTGTGGGAATTGCCCACGTGAACCTTATGGCACGTTTAGGAGTTAACTAATGTCTGGTTCACTGTGGGGCAAGCTGCCCAGCGTTCACTGTGGAGTGAGAGCGTGGGCACGGGCAGTCAGTGAGGAGCAGCTGATGCACTCTGTGTTGACATTAGCTTATCTCAAAGTGCCTTGGTTGTGTGCCGAGCACTTACTTGGTGTGTGTGCTTTTCTCGGGTCTTACAAGAAAGAAGATATGCTTCTACTAAAGGCAAGTGCAGCAAGAAAAAAATCTATAAAAAGCTTTTATAAAGACATTTTTAGTTGATCTCCTCAGTCTCACAGTGATGAATAAATATGACTTGATGTTTGGGATTTGCCTCAGGCTTCAAGTTTACCAGCAGCTGCGTGAAGAATTAGCAAAAGTGAAGACTCTAGAGGGCATCGTAGATGTCAACAGGGAGCTGAAACTACGATGCCAGGTACCAAGATGGTTTTTAATCCCAGAACAACACTGTCCGCGCTTGGTGGGAGCTTGCCATGTCTGTCATGCAGTTGGTGTCTGTTAGTTCCATCTCTGGAACTTGGTGGCTTGCCAACCCTGATATCGATAGTTAACTACAGCAGCAGCCCCCTACGCCTGAGCAGTTTTACATGGGATCAAGTTGATTGAGGAGTTACAAATCTGCCTCAGTTCATCTTAGTGGAGGGTTTTTGCCTGTATTTAACTGTCAGTGACCTTTCGTTTAAGTTCCAATTTGTGATTCTCTGGAGTCTGTAGTATTATTTAGAGCATTTCCTGAGAACTCCAAGAAAACTGACTGTAACTCTACGCTGCAGGAAGAAATAGCTAATCAGAAAGAAGGAGAAAAGCCGAAAGAAGGGTTGCCTTTTTTCCACTGGATCTGTCAGCCGTACGTCAGGCCAGGGTGAGTTATCTGTTCTACCGGGACCCGTGGGCCTCTTCTGCCTGTGCTATCGGTACTGAGCCCTCCAGTTCTCCTCTAGACATTCGTTCATGCGTTCGTTTGAAAATAAGGGAAGACTTTGGATTATTTTTGGTTTGGTTTGTTTTTTTCCTGGTTTTTGCTTAGTCCATGGGGATGTTCCTCATTTTATGCATCTTTTTCTTTAGATCCTCGGATTTCTCTCTCTGGAAAGTAAAAACCGTGAATTCTAGTGCACTCAGAAAGAGATGCTACCTGACAGTACTTCACTGTTACCTGTAATACAACATCGCTTGTAGCTGCCAGGGTAGCAAGGATGGGAACTACACTGTATCCTTGTTCTGCATGGACAAGCTTTCCAGAGAGCTTATTCCCTTTCTGTCGTGAAAACTGGGGTGAAGAAGAGAATGAGTGTGTCAAGTTTCATACTTAAGTAAACCGGGGAGTAACAGGTGCCTGACTAATTTAACTGGCCAGCTTTAATCGACTGTAATGTATCTGACAGTGTGTGGGTCATTAACGGGCAGTGTTGACAAACGAGTTTTTTCTGTTCCATTTCTAAGGTCAATGACGCTTGTTGTGATTGAGCCGTGATGGCGAGGCTTACCGTTCACCCAGACTCTGTGAATGTGAACCGGAACGGGGGCCAGGGAACACCTCCTTCTTCCCTTCAGCCCACTGATGACGATGTTCACTGTTTCAGGCCGAAGGAGAGGTGCAAAGAGAACGGAGCTAGCGGTACTGAAAAAGGAGTGCGAGGGAAGCGTGCTCTGGAAGAGGAGGAAGATGGAAATTCTGAGCTTCTGTCAAAGAATAAACAAAAAAAGAAGTTAAGAAATCCAAATAAAAGCTTTGATCCCTCTTTAAAACGTAAGTTCCGTTTATTGGCATAAATGCATGAAAAGTTACTGATACCACGTTTGACACAAATTGCCATTGATAACTGTCCTTGTTTATGTAGTTGTAAAAACCTTTAGAATTATCAGGGAATTGCGGTAGTAGGCAACGCGATTCAAATCACGTTCACTAGTAAAGGGAGCAGGGGTCAAAGAAGCAGGTCACTGATCCTCTGTAGGCATCTTCTTAAGATAAAAATGCTTTACAAACTGAATTGTAGCTGTCGCGAGGATTTGAAATTGAAAATTCACGTGCATTTCAAGCAGATGTCCTCCTCCTTTACATTTGATTTGAGGATTCAAATTTTCTGTGTTTGGATTTAGCTTAGAGGCACTTAAAAAGTCAAGTATCTTTACCTTTGCCCTGTTCTCACTTTGAGGTACGGGGGGTTTTACTTCAAAAAGAGACTCTCTCTGGCTACAGAAGTGCAAAGCTTTGTCTGATCCTGATTTTTTTTTTTTATTATTTACTTCTTCCACATAAAAATACCACTGCTGAAATCAGGTCTTTCTCTTTTCCAGCCAAATATGCAAAATGTGACCAGTGTGGGAACCCGAAGGTAAGTCAGTGCCGATGTCCATTAAAGCATTTCCATTAACTGGCAATTAAATGACCATGTAGTGGTCGATGGCTCAGTGTCCCAATGGAGATCGGTGACAAGCGATGTCCCTCAAGGGTCTGTACTGGGACCAGTGCTGTTTAATGCCTTCATCAGTGACAGTGGGATTGAGGGCACCCTCAGCAAGTTTACAGATGACGCCAGGCCAAGTGGTGCAGTTGACTTGCCTGAGGGGTAAGATCCGTACAGAGGGACCTGGACGAGCTGGAAAGGTGGACCTCTGTGAACCTCCTGAGGTTCAACAAGGCCAAGTACAAGGTCCCACAGTAGCCAGCCGTGTGCTGGGCTCATGCCATGGATCCTTCCCCTCTGCTCTGGTGAGTCCCCCCTGCAGTGCTGGGGCCAGCTCTGGGGTCCTCATCATGGGAGAGACACAGACCTGTAGGAGCAGCTCTAGAGGAGGCCACAAACATGATCCTAGGGCTGGAACCCCTCTGCTGTGAGGACAGGCTGAGACAGTTGGAGTTGTTCAGCCTGGAGAAGAGAAGGCTCCGGAGAGATCTTATTGCAGCCTGTCAGTACTTAAAGGGTTATAAGAAAGATGGGACAGACTTCTTAGCAGGGCCTGTTGTGACAGCACAAGGGTTGATGGTTTTAAACTAAAAGCAGGAGATCCAAACTAGATATAGGGGAGAAACTCTTCACGGTGATGGTGGTGGGACACTGGAACAGGTGCGCAGGGAGATGCCCCATCCCCGGAAACATTCCAGGTCAGGTTGGACGGGGCTCTGAACAACCTGCTGTAGGTGAAGATCCCTGTCACTGCAGAGGGGGTTGGGCTAGGTGACCTGTAAAGGCTCCTTCCAACCCCAAAGGCTTTATGGCTCTGTTCCATGATGCTGAGTTCTGAGGTAGGTCCATGCCAGCATGCCAAGTCCTGCTGATACGGAGGAGGGGGAAAAAGAAGTGCAGACTTAGGCAGAAGTCTCTTGGCTGTAGTTTACAGCCAAGTGGATACTTTTACTTTGACTGTAACGGATCTCAAAAATCACTAACACAGATTGAGATCATTTGCCTTCCTTTTCAAAGAAGTGCAGCCTTACTGCTGCTGAGAACGTTTATTGCTAAGACAGCTGAGTTAGGTGAACTTCCCAAGATCTCTTGGAAACAAATCTCCAAAATTCCAGTAATTACACATATATACACTACTCTTAAATTAAAAATAACTCCCTTTTACTAGGGGTATTCTGCAAGGGCTGAGAAGTTAGTAACTGGTGTGGTTATTCAGAGTCACAGAATGGTTTGTGTTGGAAGGGACCTTGAGGATCAGCTAGTTCCACCACTCCCCTGCCATGGGCTGGGACACCTTCCCTGGGACCGGGGCGGGTCAAAGCCCCATCTAACCTGGCCTTCGACATTCCCAGGCACGGGGCACCCACAGCCTGTTCCTGTGCCTCATCTAATCTAAACCCACCTTCTCCCCGTCTAAAGCCATTAACCCTTGGCTCACCACTGCACGCCCTTGTGAAAAGTTACTGGTGGAGTAATACAGAGCCTGTGACTGTGGTCACAGTACGGCCGGTGGTGAGTGTCGGGCAGCAGCAGCTCTGGCTTTTGTGGGGTTTGGCTCTGTGCCTGTCAGCGGGCCAGGAATCAGCACCAGGCCCTTCTTGGCGCTGTGTTTGCTAGCAGGTTAACACCGACTGTCACTGCTAGCAGCGGTCAACAAGCCAGCTGGTTCCAGCTGTGTGTAGCTGAAGTCTGACAGCTGAAGTTTCACATCCGTTTGAGAAGCTGAGGGTTTGTTTTCCCTGGGGGAGTGTAGCTGTTCCCTCGGCAGGGAGCTGGTGCTGAGCTGTGGGAGCCCAGTGTGTATCGCTGCACTGGGTGCTGCAACAGTACAACGGGGCGTAAGACACGAGTAACGTGTTCCAGTGAAAAAGGAGCAGTGCAGCTAATGGAGGGGACACAGGGACATGCATGTGCTGTTGCTCTCTTTGGGAACTGTTTTAGCATCTTAGAAGTAGCAGGCAGCTGCGGCTCCATTTAGCCCTGCAGCTACAGAACGTGTTTTTTTCATGCTGCGTGCGTTATTGGGAAAAATACTGATCATTCATCCGGCCTGCGGTCAAAGCCATCCCGTTCCATAGATAGCCTGGGCACCACAGCTTGGTGCATGTCCACCACAGCTTGGTGTGGGGTGTGTCCACCACAGCTTGGTGCGTGTCCACCACAGCTGGCTGAAGCTGGGCTTGGGCTCAGTTCTGGTTTTTCCCTTGCATCATTGGAATGTTGTAGGCAGCCCCTGGAGTCATGTGTCTGTACAGTTTATTTTTCCTAGATCATGTGTTTCTGAGCTGTGTGATGGAATGGCGGGGGGGTGGGACATGACAACAACAGGAAAAAAAATCAGCCAAGACCTTCTTAAACATGAAGGAATTTTTTCACTGGGAGTGAAGGGAGACACAACAAACCAAACCGCACTTTCCTACACCATCACTAAGTGCGTCTCAGCCAAAGCACCACGGACACCCAGGCTGTGTCCGCTGCTGCCGTCCCCTAAGGGTCATGCGTTGTATTTTAATATATACTCAGCTGCATCTTAAGCTACAAGGAAGGAAGGAATTGTTGTTGTCAGCGTTGGTTTAGGCGTAGCTACAGAGGGCAGCAAGCATCGGCATCTGGCTCCACTTCTGCAGAGATCAACATGCTCACCTGCAGCAGCTGTCCGGATGCTGCTTCCAGAGCACTGGGGGCAGGTGCCTGTTTGCGGTGTTTTACTGGGGCTGCCCAACAGGTGACCAACGTTCCAGAAGTTTAATGTGGAACTTTTGGCGGGAGGAG